>NC_048298.1:229513813-229567190 GCF_013100865.1 Trachemys scripta elegans | reverse complement strand
GGGGGGGGGGGGGGGGAGGCTTTTATTTGTGTTCTTTGTTTGGGAGTGCATTCGCTCTCGGAACTGAGAGGGACCAGACATCAATCCAGGTTCTCCACATCTTTCTAAACAAGTCTCTCCTATTTCAAACTTGTAAGTAAATAGCCAGGCAAGGCATGTTAGTTTTCCTTTGTTTTCTCAACTTGTAAATGTACCGTTTACTAGAGTGTTTATCTTTGTTTGCTGTACTTTGAACCTAGGACTAGAGGGGAGTCCTCTAAGCTCTTTAAGTTTGATTACCCTGTAAGGTTAATTTCCATACTGATTTTACAGAGATGATTTTTACCTTTTTCTTTAATTAAAAGCCGCCTTTTTAAGAACCTGATTGATTTTTCCTTGTTTTAAGATCCAAGGGGTTTGGCTCTTGATTCACCAGGAGTTGGTGGGAGGAAGGAGGGGAATGGTTAATTTCTCCTTGTTTTAAGATCCAAGGGGTTTGGATCTGTATTCACCAGGGAATTGGTGAAGGTTTCTCAAGGCTTCCCAGGGAGGGAATCCATTGGGAAATGGTGGCAGCGGGACCAGAGCTAAGCTGGTAGTTAAGCTTAGAAGTTTTCATGCAGGCCCCTACATTTGTACCCTAAAGTTCAAAGTGGGGGATACAGCCTTGACACACGGTATCATGAAGAGACACAATAGCATAACCAGCCCTCCTTTGCCCATCCACAACAGTACTACTGCCATCCGTATACCATTCCAAGACAGCATTTGGGAGTGGCTGATCTTTTAGCTCTGGGCGGCTAGAATACTGAACATCTATGATTTCTAGACAGTCATGTTCCTGCTTTTCTGTCTCTGGTAGCAGGGTAGCTGGATTAAGGGAAGGACGGATCTGCAGGGTAACTTCAGGATTCTCTAACAGCTTCGCCTGGTACCAAGCAACCCGAGTCTGTGTGAGCCAAAGACCACCCTTAGTGTCCAGCAAGGCTTGGACCATATGGGGAACATACACTTGCACAGTTCCTCCCAGTGTCAGTTTTTCAGCTTCCCCAAGCACTAGAGCAGTAGCTGCGACCGCCTTCAAACAGACTGGCCATCCCTTTGAAACTTGATCCAGTTGTTTAGAAAAGTATGCCACAGGACGTTTTCAGGCACCTAATAGCTGGGTAAGCATTCCCAAAACTACCCCTTTTCGTTCATGCACATACAGTTGGAACGGCTTAGATATATCGGGCAAACCCGGGGCTGGAGCTTCCATTAGCTTCCTTTTCAAGATTTTAAATGCCCTGTTCGCTTCTGAGGACCAGTGAAAGGGGTCATGTTCTGCTCCCTTAACACATTCATACAGAGGTTTAGCCCACAGTCCAAACTCTGGAATCCATATTCTGCAAAAACCTGCCATGCCCAGGAATGTCCTAAGTCGTTTACGGTTGCTGGGGATGGGAACTTGGCGGATAGACAGCTCTCAAATGAAAGAAAGGAGGCTGTCTCCCTGCCTGATGCGAAATCCCAGATATTGAACCTCTGAAAGAGCAATTTGGGCTTTGCTTTGAGATACCCTGTATCCTCGCAGTCCAATAAAATTTAGGAGACTCACAGTAGCTCTGAGACAAGGGATTAGACCCACAGCAGCAATTAACAGGTCATCTACATATTGCAGCAGGAGGGCTCTGTCTGAATTATCCCACTCCTCCAAGTCTCTGACCAAAGTCTGTCCAAACAGAGTGGGGGAATTTTTAAATCCTTGAGCCAATACTGTCCAACAAAGCTGCTTTTTAACCCTTCGTTTGTCTTCCCATTCAAAGGAGAATATCTCCTGAGACTGGATGTCAACTGGAATCGTGAAGAAAACATCTTTTAAATCTAGGACTGAGAAATGGGTATATTGCCCCCCTATAGAGGCCAACAGTGTATACGGATTTGGAACCAGGGGGTGCAGAGTCTTAACCCGCTCATTAACTGCCCTGAGGTCCTGTACCAGCCGATACGTGCCATTGGGCTTTTGTATGGGCAGAATAGGGGTGTTCCAAGCTGACTGGCATTCCTATAGTACACCGCACTCTAAGAACCGATCTATAGTCTCTTGTAGTCCCTCTCTGGCTTCCCTTTTAATCGGATACTGTTTGAGCTGCACTGGGCTTTTTCCTGGGAGGAGCTGAATATGCACAGGGGTTTCACGGTTTGCTTTCCCTGGGACCCCTGATGCCCAGACTAGAGGAAAAACCTGCTTTTCCCACTCACTCCACTCTGGGCTTGCATAGCTGAGGGTTCAACTGCAAGGGTCATTATCCAAGCATTCTCAGGGGGTAAGGTGAGGGTTATATCATCTTGAGTGAAATGCAGGGTGGCACCTAAGCGACAAAGCAGGTCCCATCCTAGTAGTGGTGTTGGACAATCAGGGAGGTAAACCAGCTTGTGTGATACAGTTCTGTTTCCCAAGGCACATTCCGCTGGGGCATATACTGGGCACTTGGTTCCTTTCCCTGTGGCACCCACCACAGTGAGGGAGCCTGCCACAGGCAACTGTAGGGGTTTGTTTACAGCGGTCCTTGCTGCTCCAGAGTCTATTAAAAAGTCTATATCCGCATCTCCCACCCGCACATTTACTCGGGGTTCCGGGGGTAGGATGGTTCATCTTCCCTGACACCCCTAATCTCGATCCTCCACTGCCATCATATGGGTACCTTCCCTTTCAGGGCATTCATTTTTCCAGTGTCCCTCCTTACGGCATATGGCACACTGGTTACGACCCAGGCGCCTGACCTGGGGGCCAGGGCGTCCACATCCACAGCCTCTCATTCCCCGGCCCCTTTCACCTTTCTGTGGCATTTCTTTGCCGCCGGCCTGCACCGCCGCTACCATCATTTTCACTTGCCTTTTTTCCTTCTCTCCCTCTCTAAGGCTATAAGCCCTGTTTGCAGTCTCCAAAATCTGAGCCATAGACATTCCCATTAAATCCTTCTTTTTCTGCAATTTCCTTTTAATATCAGGGGCCGCACGGCTGGTGAAGATACCCTTTATAATTGCCTCAGTTGCCTGATCATCTGGGTTTGCACTAGTAGTTTGCCTGATAATATCCCGAATATGCTGCAGGAAAACCCCTGGACTTTCTTTCGAGTCCTGGATTAGTTCATAAGGCTTAGCCCAATTGTTATGCCTGACAGCTGAGTGTCGGAGACCATGCATAAGCAGTTCCTTATAGGAGTTAAGCAGCCTCAAATCCCCCTCCTCATTCGGATTCCACCGGGGGTCCCCTAGGGGGACAGCGACATCCGGCAACGGCTTGCCTTCTCTATCCTCATCATGCCTTTTCTGTGCCTCCTCCCTAGCTTTGGCTATGACCTGATTCCGCTCCACTTCAGACAACAGGGTTCTTATAAGTATATTACAATCATCCCACTCAGGCTTATGGCTAGCTAGACATCCTTCAAAGATAGAAATGAACTTGCTTGGATTCGCTGAAAATTCTCCTGCCTCTGCCTTAAAAGCAGCCAGCTGGACTGGATTAAAAGGTACATGCGAATATACAGACACTATCTGCGCTGGCCGTTCCTGAGTTCCTGGACGGGCTACCACACTCTCCGTAATCAATGGATACAATCCCACGGGGGGAGGGTCTCTCTGGAGCCTGTGGGGGTGGAGGAGCCAAAGGGGACACCGATTCTGGCATTACAACAGTGGGAGGGTTCTGGGGTTTAGCAGCCGTTACTACCGAGCCTGTCGGAGTCAAATGGCACTTGAGCAAAATATCAGTCCTATTTCTTAACACCATGAACGTATACGCATAGAGATGTTCATTCCATTTACCTGTTCTCTGACAGAACAAAAGCAATTGAAGGATCGTGTTGTAATTAAGTGATCCTTCCGGTGGCCACCTTTCTTGGCGCTCTAGCTGGTACTGAGGCCAATCAACTGTACAGAACCTTTTCAATTTACTTTTAATCAACTGATCAGATCCAAACACTTTCCAGTTCACCAGAATGCATTCTAAGGGTGTACGCTGTACCCTGCCGGCTGTACTCTGTCCCTGCCCCATACCGAGGGAGACTCTGGGCGTCCCCAGGTCAAAACAGGCAGACACTGGGCGTCCCCAGGTCAAGACAGATAAGTCCCCACTGGACTGTTCCTACCTTATCCAAGGGTCCGGTTCTGCACCGTCACCCGCAGCTGCTTCTCCGCTGTCTGTGTGCGTTGCACCGTTGTGCACTCCGGGGTCGAGCAAACCATGTCTCTGCCGAGGCCCCCAATGAAGTCACCGGTGAGCGCTCTGGGCGTCAGTCGTCGTCGTAATCCGTCGGCCACCAGGAGGGATCCGGGCAAGGCTAAATTTCAGCCTCGAGCCCCACGTTGGGCGCCAAAACTGTTGCCTGCCCAGAACTGGGCCCGAGATGGCAAACAGGGGGTTCGTCGCCCGTTGTGCTTGGCACCAATAAAGACCCCGAGGGGAGAAAGCAAGCCAAGTTTATTTCAGAGCTCTGAAATGGCACTAGGAGACCAGCATGTCTCAAATCCAGTGCAACAAATACAAACAACTTTTACCTTTTATACTTCAAACTGTTTGCATGCATCTCTTTGTCTGGCTGTTCCCCCTTACCCCTCCCTTCCAGACAACTGTTACAATAAGCTCTACATAAGCTTGTGAGAAAACTCTCTCAGTCTTTGTGACCTTGGATTAGATGCCTGCAACCTAACTACCCCTCCTTTTCCCCCCCGCTCCTTATCTCTATTATTTCTGCTAGTGTGAATGAAACTGCAGCCATCTGCTAGAAACGCTGACCAATACATTTCTGCTTCAGCCTGCTTCAGAGCATGTAAGCAGTTAGCATAGAAGTAGGTGAGAGTTCCCAAGATGGAGTCACTGTGGTTCACAGATCCAGAGCAAAAAAGCTTCAGCGGCACTTTTGGCCTTCCACTCTCCCGAGTTACCTGGTAGCTATGCCTAGTGGACCCCAACAGGGTGACCGGCCGGTGTACCGCTACACCGGCGCTTTTCGCTCAATGTTAGTGACTTGCTCCCAGAGGTTTGCTGGCTGGGGGCTCGGCCCTCTGGCCGCTAACGAGCGCGAACAAGCTGAGCAGAACCCGTGTGACTTTACATGACAGCGGAGGTGCGAACCTGTGCTCCTGGGGCATCCTGCAGGAATCCATCCACGGGCCGCGTTTGAGACCCCTCGACTAGAGGATCACGGTGGTCCCTTCTGGCCTTGGAATCTGAGTCTGTGGAAATTTGACCTGGGTTATCAGCTTTAGATTGACATGTTTTAGTGAAATGTTTTCCCTGGCATTGTACATGTTTTCTTCAGCTGTAAAATCAGTGGACGTTTTATGCTGATTTCCAGGAACTGGCTACGTCCGGCATCTGGCAGTATCTGCTTTGGGAGATTACTCTCCCATTATTGCTCAATCAGAGCAATGTATTGTTATTAGTTGGGTGGCTATAGGGCTGGGACACACAGACAAAAAAATAATTTAGTCTTCTCTGCCAAAAGACTTCTCAAATGGGCCCAAGTAAGAAGAGCTGTGCACCTTGCTAGAGGTGAAGGTAGAAGAAAAAACAACTAAATACAGCTGTCTCAGGAACGCCTGGGGGGTGTATGATTGAGGAGTGTGTCAAAACACATTTCTCATAGCAATTTTTCTCCAAAAGTATTGGAGCAAATCTAATGGTGGATCCAAAAGATGAAAACTGAGAACTTTCTCAGGAAAGTGTAGCTAATGCAGTGTTGTTGAGAGCACTGCATCAGATTATGTGAGATAAAGGCGAGAGAGAGACAGGAGAGGCGCTTGGGACTTCGTTGACTCAGAATCAATTAAAAGGGAGATGTCCCTGGGTGAACTTTGAACTTCAGAGACAAACTAAGTCACAGAAAGCAAATGGGGTAACCGATCATTAATGTCAACAAGATTTGACAGTCATTAGGTGTCGACTCCGTGGGTGCTCCGGGGCTGGAGCACTCACGGAAAAAAAATAGCGGGTGCTCAGAACCCATCTGCCACAGCTGTTGGGTGGTGCCCCCGATGAGCTAATTGGGGATGCCACCAAACAGCTGTTCGGCAGCCACCATCAAACAGCTGTTTGGAGGCTCAGGGAAGGGTTTCTGTGAAGGTGGAGAGCAGGGAGGGGCAGGTGGGTGGGGGCCTCAGGGAGGGGGTGGAGCATCTCCAGTGAAAACTACAAGCCAGTACTTATGAAGGTGCAAGAATTTATGTTAGCAGAAAATGGTTGCAGTTCTACTGAGTATGAATAATATTTCCTCATCTCATTTAAGATAATTGCAGTGGAGACGACCATAAACTATTTTCTAATTGGGAAGGAAGCTTTGAGGAAGGTAAGTGTTAAAGTTGTGGCCCAGCTCCTATAATTGTGTGCTGGTTTCAGATGCTTTTTCCTCCCCTCTATGTGGGTATTGTCTCTACCTCCCAAATTATAATTTACTGGACTGTCACAAGGCGTGTAAATAACTATTAGCTTTTTCATAGGGATTAAGAAATCATTTAAATTTTAATATAAACTGGTATTCAGTGGTAATTTACAATATCCCCAATTATTTTAATTGGGTATATATAAACATGTACATTTGATTTTTTTTAAATCACTGCACAAATGTTGTAGTTAACATATGAAAACTTCTCAAAAGTTCCAGTTAGGTAACCACTCATTTTTAGGTTCCTGTGGATTTACAAATCAGTGATTCTTGACATTTTCTTTTAAAATAGAGGTGGGTGAATTTTATGTTACATAAAACATTACAAAAAAAGTCAGATGTAAACTGAAATAAAACACAAGTCTGTAGAAAAAGGTTTTGGCAAATAACCTACAGTGTTTGAACTGAAACCCAGTTAAACTGTAGCCATATCTTTAGAATATGTTCTCTCCACATGACCTACTGTATCTTAATCTTAATTATTAGGTTAGTTGTCTAATCTGCTTGTAACTTTTTCGTAGGTATTTAAAAAATGACAAAGTTGCTGTTGATTGATGTTGATTGTGGAGTCGATGATGCTCAAGCCATAATGATGGCGCTGGCATCTCCCAGTGTTGAAATCCTGGGAATTACTTGCTGTTATGGAAACACAGTGTTGGAAAACGTCTGCAAAAATGTACTCCGTGTGCTACAAGTTTGTAAAAGGCTTGAGGTAATCAGTCTCTTAAATGTATGTGAATGGGTTTCTCTCTGTGTCAGGTCTTGCTTAAAAATCATCAACTCATATAGGCTAGGGTCACCTTTTATAGTTTCTGCTCCATAAATAATTTCTTTGCTGATATAGGGTAATTTTTTTGTCTTGTTTATTGTCTCACCATATCAATCCCAGGAATAGTAATAATAATTTTCCTAGATCCTTTTAAAAAAAAAATCCTATCTGTATATATATTTTTTCCTGGCTGATGTGAAATTTCTGCCCTTTTCATAAAGGCTCTGCAATTTTAGTGCCACTGATTTGATCACTCCTAGGATATACTTTGGAATTGATCCTGTAATATTGCTGCTTCAAGTGATTGTCCACATGGATTCCATACACTGTGTGCATGCATCCATGCACGTGAGATTTGGATTCTTTTGGCCAGCAGTTTTCATTGGGACCATGCTGTGCCTCGGGTGCCCTTGTGCCCCCTTCCATCTCCCCCTTAATGGGCATAAAAGGAGTAGGCCCAATTGTCCATCAGCTCCTTCTTACTTCCTGTGGCAGCTAGCATAGGTATGAGAGGATGAGTTCTAAAATCTTGAGAGACATGGAAGCATTTTTAGTTGGAAGCAATTGGTTCAATTCACTAACTACAGATAATACTTCATTTAATAAATCAGTTATAAATGTAAAACATGTTTTGATAAATTTACTTTTTTTCCTCACATATCCAGCACATTTAAGTTAGTTTTCTTAATAAAATAATTTAAAATGCTGTTTTGTGCATTTTTAATGGAATTTGAATTTCCATTCAAATTGACACAGTTCACAAGTAAAAATTGATTCATCATCTAGTAAAGAAAAAAGGTGAATGGCATTTCTTAACATAAGAAAAAGGTAAACAATAAGAATCTGAATAAATGTAAATTAAGATTACTTGTTGCTCAAGTAAGTAAGTGTGTGTGTGTGTGTGTGTGTGTGTGTGTGTGTGTGTATTATAGCCTCCTGGTTAGCAAAAAGTAGTACCAAATTTAGTGTAAAGGCTGTATTTCGTTCCAAATCAACATGTTTTAATGGTTACCAACCAATGAGAGTCAACCATTCTTTAGCAAAATAACTAAAAATTACAAAAGCAAAATAAGATTAAAACCAATTATTTAAATTAGTGTTTCCAGCTTGCTGATTTAAATTGTGATTTAAATTGCTTTGATTGAAGTCATTCCAAATTGCTGAGACATACCTCTGGAATTGGTCCAAGAAAAATCATAAGAAACTTGCAACAAAGAGTCCTGTGGCACCTTATAGACTAACAGATGTATTGGAGCATAAGCTTTCATGGGTGAATACCCACTTCGTCAGACGTCTGACGAAGTGGGTATTCACCCACGAAAGCTTATGCTCCAATACATCTGTTAGTCTATAAGGTGCCACAGGACTCTTAGTCTGGATCTGTAAAAAGCAACAAATACGGCTACCCCTCTGATAAGAAACTTGGTCATTCTGGATCCTTCTGCAATAGGGATGCTCACCATGAGCATTCCCATTAATGAAAGTCTACTAGAGCCTGCACAAGCCATCTGTATCCATCCCGTCCATGTCAAAAAGAGCAGACAGTGGGCACCAGGTTCCTGCTGCATATTTGATTTTCTGTTTACATCCAACACTGGGTTCTTTTCTAGTGGCAGCGCTACAGGAGAGAACAAAACAGCATGGACCTTTTAAATCTAGGCCAAGAGAAAAGGATCCAAAAAAGCTCGATCTATTCATCTACAAGGTGTATCTAACAGCTATGCTCCAGAGGAAGGTGGCTGTCTATCCAGCCTGCCTTTCAAAATATGACTTTTTAAACTGGAACCGATTGTCTCAATTTATAATTGCCCAATGAGCAGCAAGAGGAGATGTGCCGTTGCCATTGAAGTTTTCAAGTGACTGCCTGTACTTCTCTACAGTCTATAACATAAGAACGGCCGTACCGGGTCAGACCAAAGGTTCATCTAGCCCAGTATCCTGTCTACTGACAGTAGCCAATGAGGGAGTGAACCTAACAGGCAATGGTCAAGTGATCTCTCTCCTGCCATCCATCTCCACCCTCTGACAAACAGAGTCTAAGGACACCATTCCTTACTCATCCTGGCTAATAGCCATTAATGGACTTAACCACCCTGAATTTTTCCAGGTCTCTGTTAAACGCTGCTATAGTCCTAGCTTTCACAACCTCCTCAGGTAAGGAGTTCCACAAGTTGACTGTGCGCTGCATGAAGAAGAACTTCCTTCTATTTGTTTTAAACCTGCTGCATATTAATTTCATTTGGTGACCCCTAGTTCTTGTATTATGGGAATAAGTAAATAACTTTTCCTTATCCACTTACTCCACATCACTCATGATTTTAATACCTCTATCATATCCCTCCTTAGTCTCCTCTTTTCCAAGCTGAAGAGTCCTAGCCTCTTTAATCTCTCCTCATATGGGACCCATTCCAAACCCCTAATCATTTTAGTTGCCCTTTTCTGAACCTTTTCTAGTGCCAGTATATCTTTTTTGAGATAAGGAGACCACATCTGTACACAGTATTCGAGATGTGGGCATACCATTGATTTATATAAGGGCAATAATATATTCTCAGTCTTATTCTCTATCCCCTTTTTAATGATTCCTAACATCCTGTTTGCTTTTTTGACCACCTCTGCACACTGCGTGGACATCTTCAGAGAACTATCCACGATGACTCCAAGATCTTTTTCCTGACTTGTTGTAGCTAAATTAGCCCCCATCATATTGTATGTATAGTTGGGGTTATTTTTCCAATGTGCATTACTTTACATTTATCCACATTAAATTTCATTTGCCATTTTGTTTCCCAATCACTTAGTTCTGTGAGATCTTTTTGAAGTTCTGCACAGTCTGCTTTGGTCTTAACTATCTTGAGCAGTTTCGTATCATCTGCAAACTCTGCCACCTCACTGTTTACCCCTTTCTCCAGATCATTTATGAATAAGTTGAATAGGATCAGTCTGAGGACTGACCCTTGGGGAACACCGCTAGTTACCCCTCTCCATTCTGAGAATTTACCATTAATTCCTACCTCTGTTCCCTGTCTTTTAACCAGTTCTCAATCCATGAAAGGACCTTCCCTTTTATCCCATGATAGTTTAATTTACATAAGAGTCTTTGGTGAGAGACCTTCTCAAAGGCTTTCTGGAAATCTAAGTACACTATGTCCATTGGATTCCCCCTTGTCCACGTTTGTTGACCCCTTCAAAGAACTCTAATAGATTAGTAAGACACAATTTCCCTTTACAGAAACCATATTGACTATTGCTCAACAGTTTGTTTTTCTATATGTCTGACAATTTTATTCTTAACTATTGTTTCAACTAATTTGCCCGGTACCGACGTTAGACTTACCGGTCTGTAATTGCCGGGATTACCTCTAGAGCCCTTTTTAAACATTGGCATTACATTAGCTAACTTCCAGTCATTGGGTACAGAAGCCAATTTAAAGGACAGGTTACAAACCTTAGTTAACAGTTCCGCAACTTCACATTTGAGTTCTTTCAGAACTCTTGGGTGAATGCCATCTGGTCCCGGGGACTTGTTAATGATAAGTTTATCAATTAATTCCAAAACCACCTCTAGTGACACTTCAATCTGTGACAATTCCTCAGATTTGTCGCCTACAAAAGCCAGCTCAGGTTTGGGAATCTCCCTAACATCCTCAGCCGTGAAGACTGAAGCAAAGAATCCATTTGCTGGACATGTCTGACACCACAGTGCACGCAATAGCTACTGCAATAGCCAGGAGGAGATCTTTGTGGCTTCAGTCTTCAAGGATCCCCAGGAAGCTCTAGGCAACAAGCAAGAACCTCCCATTTGAGGGTAATGAGCTTTTCAACAACAGCATTGGTGAAGCTCTGTGGTCTCCAAAAGATTCAAGGCCAACTCTGCTCTCTTTAGGACTTTGAGTTCCAACCCAAGAAGGAAGCAGCCACATCAACATCCTATAGACAGCATACCTCAGTTCAGCTTTACAGTCAGCCACATTGTACTTCAAAACGGCCAATGAAGAGACAGATATTCCACTGGAGACAACCCTCTGCCTCCTCTGCTGCCCCACAGTCTTAGGGTACCACCAGGCAGCAGGTGCGATGCAAAGTTGAGAAACTGATAGGATGATCAGAGAACCCTTTTTGTTCTACACCTCCCCCTTGGCAACTCCCTCTTTTTTGTTTTGGAAAAATTTGAGCTGAGGTTAACTTGGCTTTATGGGTCCCAGAGATGGTAACCAAGGGGCACCCAATTCAGTTTCAATCCCATCCTTCTCCCTACCCTCCTACTGCCTCCTTTCCTGGCTCTTTTCAGGGAACCGTCTCGTGAAAGACCATCAGAATGGGGAGTACGCTCCCTTTTACAGCCAGGAACAATGCAGGAGGTGGCTTTTTAGTCCCATTACTTTTTGATCCCCCCAAAAAAAAGGAGGTTGATGGCCTATCTTGGATCTTCACTGAGAGCTGCGGGTGGCCGTGCCTGCGGACGGTCAATGTAAACACTGTCTCATGGCCCGCCAGCGGATTACGCTTACGGGCCGGAGGTTGCCCACCACTGATCTAGATTATGACCTTCAAATTCAGGACTTGTGGTTCCCTCAGGAAGCTTACTCCCATATATATGTGTTAGAGCTCAGAGTCAGCTTGGTATGCAAAGCATTCCTGCCTCTTCTTTAGGAATCCTTAATACAAGTATTGACAGACAACACCACAGCTGTGGATTATGTCAGCATGCAATGGGGAACAAGAACATTCTCACTCTGTCAGGAAGCCATAGGACTACGGAATAGGTACATTCTGAACCAAGTTACGTATGTGACTGTGCATCTTTTCAGCCTTTTGAACACCTTGGCAGATCAACTCAGCAGGCAATTCCCTGGCAACAAGTGTACTCTCAAAGACTCAGTCTTACAGAACATCTTTTGTAAATGGGGATTCCCAAAAATAGCAACAGACCAGAACAAGTGTTAGACATTCTTCTGTTCCAGAAGGGGTGCAAGCTAAAGCTCCCTGACCGATGCCTTTCTCATCCCTTGGATGCCAGGGTTGAAGTATGCCTTTCTGCCAATCCCTATGATACCCCAGATACTGAGGCAGGATGAAGTGTTGTTATGATAGCCCCAGTATGGGCCAAGCAGTTCTGGTATTTGGATTTCATGAAACTTTCATTGCAGCCACTTATCACCTTACCTGCTCTGCCTGACAATCTTCCAGAATTGTCAGATCTTGTACCAGGATCCAGCATTTTTACACCTGACAGCCTAGATCAGGGGTGGGCAAACTATGGCCCACAGGCCACATTTGGCCCATCAGACCACTTAATCCGGCCCTCAGCTCCCGCCGGAGAGCGGGGTTGGGGGTTTGCACTGCTCCAGCCAGAGAGTGGGGTCAGGTGCTTGCCCCGCTCTGCATGGCTTCCAGGAAGCAGCCAGCATGAACCCTTCCGGCTTCTACGTAGTACACGGAGGTGTGGCCAGGCGGCTCTGTGCACTGCCTTGTCTGCAGGTGCCGCCTCCGCAGCTCCCATTGGCTGCGGTTCCTGGCCAATGTGAGCTGCAGGGGTGGTGCCTGCGGATGGGGCAGCGCGCAGAGCCACCTAGCGGCACCCATGGAGGGGGGACATGCTTCCGGCAGCTGCTTGCCGTAAGTGTTGCCCAGAGTTTGCACCCATCAGCCCCCCTCGTGCTCCAATCCCCTGCCACAGCCCTGATCCCCTTCCCACCCTCTGAACCCCTCGGTCCCAGCCTGGATCCCCCTTCTGCACCCAGAGCCCTCACCCCTAGTCACCCCCCCCCCACACCCATACCCCCAATTTTGTGAGCTTTCATGGCCCGCCATACAATTTCCATACCCTGATGTGGCCCTCAGCCCAAGAAGTTTGCCCACCCCGACCTAGATGTTGTGTGGTTTACATCTACTGAAAGAAACTGTTCAGCTGAGATTCAGAACATTCTGCTTCAAAGCAGGGAAACCTTCAACCTTACTTATAAGGCTAAATGGAAGAGGTTTTCTACTTGGGATGCCAGTGGTAGTTGTCTTCTTTGACATCTTTAGTTTTAGCAATAGTGGAGAATTTGCTAGCCCTGAAACAGTCTAGACTTTACATCAGGTCATAAAGGTCCATGTAGCAGCAATGTCTGTACATCATCCCTCACTCCTAGGTAATACAGTGTTTTCCCACTCTACAGTAGCAAGATTCCTAAAGGCCTCACATGTTTTTCCCCCAATGCAGGAGCCCCCCCTCCCTTTTTGGGACCTCAATATAGTATAGCAATATAATATTTATTAGCAGGGTTGATGGGTCCCCACTTTGAACCCTCAGCAACTTGTTCCCCACCAGTCGATGAAGACTGCCTTTCTGGTGGCCATTACATCAGCTCGCAGGGAAGGGGAGGTTCAAGCCCTTCTGACATATTGTCTATATACAGTATTTTGTAAGGACAGGGTCATTTTTAGACCTCACTCCAAGTTTCTCCCCAGATTCTCTCAGAGTTCCATACAAGCCAGTCCTTTCATCTCCTGGTTTTCTTTCCAAAGCCTGATTAAGTGGTTCTCCAGATATTTAAGGGCATATTATGAATTAGCCAGGATAGATCCATCTAGCCAGACTAAAGCTCATTCCACGATATTTGAGGAGCAGTTATGTGGAGCTTAAACCACACATTTACAAGACACTATTGCTTAGTAAGGGCTTCCACATCAGATGTTGGTTTTGTTAAGGTTGTCTTATAGCCATTTAAATAGGACTCCTAATACCCACCTCCAGGCAATTTATAACTGATTTTTAGTCTCTAAGAGTGGAATTCATGTGGACAATTACTCAACTTACTCACAATAACTTTTCGTCTAAGTACCCTCCTGGATCAGAATTAAGGAAAAACAAGCTAACCACATTAAAATTATGCCTCAACAGTCATCAGACACTACTTTCTGCGTTCAGTAAGGAAGCTGACACAACGACTGAAGCTAGTTTTGTTATGACATGGAATATTGCTCATGCTAAACATCCATGTTGTGATGGAGAATTTGTTAAAAAAAATATTGCAGAAGTGGTTGCAATTTTAGATCCAAGGAACACAAAACTTCAGTGACTAATGCAGCAAATTCCAATTTCACACCACAGTATGGAGAGGCAGATCTCCCAGATCAGTGACGATGTTGCAAACAACATGCAAAACGATCTAAAGAATTCTCTAGCATTCAGCCTAGCTGTCGCTAAATCCACAGATATTCAAGATAAACCACAACTAGCAATATTTATTTGCTATGTTTCCACAGATTTAATTGTGAAAGAAGAAATATTGGACTTAATGGTGCTAAAAGAAACAACCCGTGTTGTCGACATAAAGAATGCACTTGACGAAGCATTGATAAATGCCGATGTACCGCTGGATAAACTTGTCAGTGTTGCAATGGATGATTTTCCCCACCTGCAATGGTGGGGAAAAAAGTAGGTCTTATCGGACTCTTGAAAAGCAATCCCAAATTTCCAGAGTTCCTCCCTGTTCATTGCATCATCCATCATGAACATCTCACAGGCAGATACTTCAAGTATGAAAGTGTTACAAAAATAGTCCTAGAAACTGTCAATTTCATCCGTTCAAATGGGAAGACTCATTGACATTCAAAAATGTCATTGAAGAGCTGGATCTTGAAGACAAACCCAACAATGTCTCTTTCTACTGTATTGTGAGGTGGTTATCAACCAGCAATGTCTTAAATAGGTTTGTGGAACTGTTGGAGCCTATCAGTGCTTTCACTGAAGAAAAGGAAAAGTCCTATCCACAACTGAAAGATGAGCAATGGATGCAGGATCTGATGTTTTTCACTGATATTATGCAGCATCTGCAAACTCTCAATTTGGCAATCCAAGGGAAGGATAAGATTATTTCTGACCTCAGAGCATCTTCAGCTTCCAGAACAAGTTAAAGTTTCTGAAAAGAGACATAGTGTCAAGAGACTTCAACCACTTTCCCTATTTCAAGAGTAGGGTAAACACATTTCCTGAAATCAAAGTTGAAGATCACAAACTCGAGGAATACAAAGGTAAATTACAAGGACTGCTTGATGCCTTTCAGGACAGGTTTGAAGACTTGCTGAGATCCTGCTTCACTTTTCTTGTAAACCTATTCATGGTTGATGTCATGGATGCTGGGTAGTATAGGCTGGGGAAGACTGTGACTCCCCAAACAGCCCCACGTGGCCTTGCCCACACTCTACCCCGAGGCCCCTCCTGCTTGCCCTTGGCCCCAGCCCAGGCAGGCTGCTCCTCTTCCAGGGAGCCTTCTTGGGCTGGGTCTAGGGTGGCTGGGACTTCGGGTGGCTCCTGGTTGGGGCCACACACAGCCCACCCACCCGCCTGGTGCTTCGTGGCTGGGAGGGGTGCACCGCCTGCCCAGTGCTCTGGGGCTGGAGGGGGACGTGTGCCATCCACCCACGCGGTGTTGGGTGAGGGGAGGTGCTGTCTGCCTGCTTGGTGCTCCAGGGCAGGGGACGGAGGGCTGCGCCATCGTCCGCCCAGTGCTGGAGTGGAGGGGCCGCTTGCCCAGCGCTCCGAGGCTGGAGGCACTCAGGTGAACCATGGGGGGGGGGGGGCGGGGGAAGGAACTGGTAACCACGGAGGAGGGAGGGGGGCTCAATCAGTAACAAGAAGACACCATGAATAATAATTAAGCACTCCTGAGACTTGCTCCAAACACAAACATTATCTGCTCCTTACAATAGATTGTGTATTTATGTAACAACAGGGTTAATACTGTAAATAAAACAGTGTTGGTGGCAGAACTGGGATAAATAAATTTAAATAGAGGCAAGATGCCTTTAGGTGATGTGCAGCCATGCTGTATTCAGTCTGTTTTTGCAACTTACATCTTGTTTAGATTCCAGTTTATCAAGGTGCTTCTGCTCCCTTACTTGGTGGTCCTGTGGAAGGGGCTTTCTTTCATGGAAGAGATGGTTTGGGTGATGTTCCTGTTCCGAATGCTCCAGGATTAGACCATCTACAGAAAGAACATGCTGTGATTGCAATGTTAAGAATTGTTAATGAGAAGCCTGGTCAGGTGAGAATGTTCTTTATATCATTTTTTTATGTAGTAACAGAGGACAGCAAGCAGGACCAAAGTCTGTTTATGCTAATGCCTTGCAATTATATGGAATTGTTTTGCCTGTCTAATCCTAATGGAGGATCCAGGTTCAGTCTTCAGTGGAAGGTGACCCGCCTACCTTCTCCTGGTAATCCATGGCATTGTACACTTGGGCTGGAAGAAATTGTTTCTCAGACTGAAATTTGGCATTCAGTTTAACCCTGTACATGAATAACCATAATTAAACATCTAGTCCCAAGTCACTGGTGTCCAATTAATTGTCCCTTTAGTCAGGTAATTCTCGAGGCAAAGAATTTGAGACACTGATTTACCATCCCCTTTTCTCTCAGAGGAATAAAATCTTTATTTAATATTTAGGAGACTCCATATGTTTGTTTGCTGCTTATCTCGAACACGTCCTTGCTCATGTCTTTGTGATCCTCTTTTAGGTATATATTGGAATCAGATTTCCTACTACCTTCTCTTTCTCAACTTCTACTGTGTAGGCACAAGGTATCAATCTTTCATAATAACTAAGACCCTCTATGCCTTTGTTTAATTTATCAGTTTTTTTTATCTTCTTTAGAATTTTTACATCCCTACAGAGCTAAGAGCCACAAACTACCATGGTACTTCATTTTGGGGCCTCAATGTTTCTATATCATAGTTTTCCTTATGGCAGATTGCATGACTTGGAGGGACTGAAGATAGGACATAGTGTGTTTCATCTTTATCGCAAATTCAGATTATAAGCCTCGTTGAAAGCTATTACTGTTTGATGGGTGTTTGATCCATATGAAATGGATCAGGCGCTCAGTCCAATTCCCTATGGACAAGTAGACAAATCACAAAAGGCACCCCTGGACTTAATAGTGATTGTCAAGATACATAACAGTTCCAGCAGAGACCAAGGATTGAATGGACATGGAGTCTGTGAAGAATATCTTACCTCTAAAGGTGGTCAGAGTTGTGGCACATTGGTGGAATGGCATCGTGAAGTGTCTGTCTTCACCGATAGCGTAACTGTTCAATAGCTAAACTGATGACTTGATTTTCCAGGTCTCTCATTCTAACAGTCTTCTCAAATTTATAGAAAAATTAAAATATTAATTTTCTTTGTGTGCTCATACGAACTCACTACACCTAGCAGATGAACAGCCTCATTCTGGACTAGCTGCTGCTTTTGAGTCTTTATAGATAGATCCTGTTGGAGTTTTTATGGCAGTATTCCAATAAAAGCAAGAAAAGACCGTAATGTCTTGAACAACTACAGATGAAAAAAGAAGTATGTGATTTCTCTGGGATTCCCAGACATCTGCAGTGTGCGTTCCAAAAGAACCCCAACATAGCTAATCTTTCTGTCAAGTGGGAGAAGTAATCCACCAATAGATGAAGTCACAGAGTGTTGCTTTAACACAGTGTTTCCCAAACTTGGGACGCTGCTTGGTTAGGGAAAGCCCCTGGCGGGCAGGGCCAGTTTGTTTACCTGCCGCGTCCGCAGGTCCGGCTGATCGCGGCTCCCACTGGCCACATCCTTCGGCCCATGCCGCTTCCAGCGGCTCCCATTGGCCTGGAGCAGTGAACTGCAGCCAGTGGGAGCTGTGCTCGGTCGGACCTGCAAACGCGGCAGGTAAACAAACCAGCCTGGCCTGCCTAAACAAGCGGCGTCCCAAGTTTGGGAAACACTGCTTTAACAGAACTGTAAACAAATGTTTAAAACAAGCCACTTAGAAAAATGTGATCTGGGGTCTCTTGGTTTGTTTTCATTGGAGTAACATGTAAAGAGATGGAGTAGTGTTTTGTTTATGTTTTGTAGATTTCTCTAGTTGCCACTGGTCCTTTGACTAATCTAGCTTTGGCAGTGAAATTGGATCCAACATTTCCTAAGAAGCTTAAAAATGTGTTCATTATGGGAGGAAATGTAGAATGTAAGTAATTTATAAAATGATCAGTAGGCAAACATTTAACTAATAACTCCAGTGTGCTTATTCAGAAGCTGTTTGGCCTTTTTTATACAATTGCTAGACTGCATGCATTTGTGTATTAGATTAGGTATGGGAAAGGAGGTTGGTGTAGTTGTTAATGTTGCCATAATGTGTGATTTCCTTGATTTTTAGTAATTGCACTCATAGTTAATACCTTTCAATGACCTTAACTTGAAGTTAAATCTTTGTTGGAATTTTATAATAAATTTATCTTATGATGATAGTTTAATGCTAAAAATATGATTTGTTTTGGACATGTTCTTTTTTGTATTACGATTTTTTGGTAAGCAAAATGGACAAGGTGCAGTAAATATTGTACGTTTTGGTACTGAAAAGTAAAATGATTGAAGAAAATAAGCAAATATACTGAACAGTTACTTTTTTGGTTTATGTTTTTGTTAGCCAGAGGAAATGTTACAGTCTGTGGAGAATTCAATTTTGCAACTGATCCAGAAGCTGCGTATGTTGTCTTAAATGAGTTCACTTGCCCTACTTATATTGCAACATGGGAATTTACATGTCGCAATTCATTGTCTTGGGTAAGACACCAAATGTTTAATGTAAATTAATGTTAAAGGTAAATCTGGTGAAACTCAGTGTCCATGGGTGCAGGGGTATGTCCACATGGATCATATTACAGGACTGTGTCCTAAATCAGAGCTCCCTGAATTGGAATGTAAAAATAACTGTATCTAAAGCTGTGTACATGCTCTAATGCTGGGCAGTCTTGACTTAATCGCAAAAGGAGGGATGAAGCTATATCCCAATGTTTCTCTTCATTTTTTAATCGCCAACATTATTCTTTTGATTTGCAGGAATTCTATCATGAGTGGATTAATCAGGACACCAAAAAAGCTAAGTTCACAGAGAAAATATTTGCCCACAGTATAAAATTAATGAAGTCAGAACACGAAAATACAGGCAACATCTTATGGACTTCAGGATTTGTGTGTTGTGATTCCTATGCTATGGCTGCTGCAATTGACGAGAGCTTTGTCACAGAAGCCATAGAAGCTGCTGTAAGTGTGGAGCTGAATGGTTCACTAACTAGAGGAATGATGGTAATGGATATAACTGGTCTTCTTAAGAAGAAAAATAAAGCTTTTGTCATTAATAAGTGTGATTTAGAGAAGTTCAAGGAATTTCTCATTGCTGCTTTAAAATAACATTTGGCTGTGTGATAAATTTCCCAATCTTGTTAATTTTGAACTGTAACTGTAGGTCTAGTTACAGTGGTACAGATAACTTCAGATTCATAGCTACTATCAGACAACATACAATTATTTTTAGTTAATAACTTTCTCTTATGTCAGATTTCCAACAAAGTGCATTCAAGTAAATATGAAAAGGACCCATCTAAATCTCCAATAGTGAGAGAATTCGAAGTGCAAGTTAAAATGGCAGCCTAATTGTTAGATAACTCTGAATGCACTTATTACCTGGTAGGCCAGTACCCTAGTTTAGCATGTAAATACTTTACTTACCCAAGTTTAAAAAAATGCATTTACTCAGTAGACAGAAACAGCAATAAAAGAGCATTGAAATCTAGAATATACATATAAATTATGATCTGTCATTAGTTTGTAAGATGGAGAAGATAGACTGTTCTGATTCTCACTGCTTTATTATTATGGAAAAACAAGCCAATTTTTACTTAGAGAATCTAGATTAAGGATTTGCAAAGTATTATTTAAAAGCCACTTTAAGATCCAGGAGCTCAACATGTAATGATAAAATTTAAAACACATTTTTGAAAATTTGTAAAAAGGGAAGATGTAGAAGAATTGGAAGGACCATGGTCATGGGAAACAAAACTGTTTAACTTCAGTTTACTAATTTGAATATGGCCCAGAAATGTAGTGAATGAAAGTTTATCATCTGACATCTGTTATATATCTTATTTAAAGTGGGTTTGTAACCTGAGTCCAGTTTACACAACAAAAAAGCACGCTTGTTTGTAGATTCTTCAGAATGAACAGCACTGAAGACACAAGTAAATGAGCAATTACTTCAGAAGCTGCAGAGCCATGTGCAGGGCCGGCTCTAGGGTTTTGGCCGCCCCAAGCAGCCAAAAAAAAAAAGCCACGATCGCGATCTGCGGCGGCAATTCGGCAGGAGGTCCTTCGCTCGAGTGGGAGTGAGGGACCGTCCGCCGAATTGCCGCCGAATACCTGGACGTGCCGCCCCTCTCTGGAGCGGCTGCCCCAAGCACCTGCTTGCCAGGCTGGTGCCTGGAGCCGGCCCTGACCATGTGTTAAAGTAATTTGTCATGAGTCTTTGATTGCTTTGCCTTCCCTTTGCCCATTGATCCATCTCCTTGGAACTTATCCTAATATTTCATACCTCTGAGCAGCTTCAAACATCTACCATTTAAGAACAAAACATAATTACACCTTCCCAAGAGGCTTTTTACGGTTGAGGATCTGGCCCTTTGTAGTGAAAACTTTATAGGGTTAGGAATACAATGAATGTTTACACTAAAAGAAAACTCTAAAACTCTGTTTAAGATACCGTATCCTGTAAAATGGATTTTCTTTGTCCATACAGAATGATGTGGTAGAAAGGTTTTATCAGCATTTGCATGGGATTGCCTACATAATTTTACCGCTGTGAAAAATGTGTGATCATCCGAACTGGTCATCCCAAACTCTCACCCAGAGAACCTTCGTACCACTCCATCTTGTATTATATAAAAAATATTTAGAAGATGAACAAGAATGATAAAAGAACGAAGAGTACTTGTGGCACCTTAGAGATTAACAAATTTATTTGAGCATAAGCTTTTGTGGGCTAAAGCCCACTTCATCAGATGCATGCAGTGGAAAATACAGTAGGAAGATATATATATATATATATATATATATATATATATATACACACACACACACATATACACACACACACAGAGAACATGAAAAAAATGGGTGTTGCCCTACCAACTCGAATGAGACTAATCAATTAAGGTGGGCTATTATCAGCAGGAGAAAAAAAAACTTTTGTAGTGATAATCAGGATGGCCCATTTCAAACAGTTGACAAGAAGGTGTGAGTAACAGTAGGGGGGAAATTAATAGGGGGAACTAGTTTTTAGTTTGTGTAATGACTCATCCACTCCCTGTCTTTATTCAAGCCTAATTTAATGGTGTCCAGTTTGCAAATTAATTCTAGTTCTGCAGTCTCTCATTGGAGTCTGTTTTTGAAGTTTTTTTGTTGAATAATTGCGACTTTTAGATCTGTAATTGAGTGACCAGGGAGGTTGAAGTGTTCTCCGACTGGTTTTTGAATGTTATAATTCTTGACGTCTGATTCATGTCCATTTATTCTTTTGCACAGAGACTGTCCGGTTTGGCCAGTGTACATGGCAGAGGGGCATTGCTGGCACATGCTGGCATATATCACATTAGTAGATGTGCAGGTGAATGAGCCTCTGATAGTGTGGCTGATGTGATTAGGTCCTATGATAGTGTCCACTGAATAGATATGTGGACAGAGCTGGCAATGGGCTTTGTTGCCAGGATAGGTTCCTGGGTTAGTGTTTTTGTTGTGTGGTTGCTGGTGAGTATTTGCTTCAGGTTGTGGGGGCTATCTGTAAGCGAGGAATGACCTGTCTCCCAAGATCTGTGAGAGTGAGGGATCATCCTTCAGGATAGATTGTAGAGTTTGAGTGTTGAGTTTTCTTCTGCATCACTAATAATCAGTTTCAAAGTGTTGGATCTACTTGTAATAGATGTCAGATTGTGGATGGAGTAGAAAGTGGTCCATGCAATTAAATTCTATCTTTATTAAGATGTAATATACATTATGAAAATGTTTGAGAAGTCTTAACTTAAATCAAGCAGCGTATCTGGAAGTCATTTGTGTTCTGTGGTGAAGGGCATATACTGTCCATAGAGACAAGCTCTTCAGTGATAAGCTTTAAAAACTCCTCCTTTTCCTGAATCCCAGATTTTTTGCTCATAGTCTAGGCCCTACCTTGTTCTAGTTACCTATTTCACAGTGCATAGAAAAGGAACACTCAGTATATGCTTCTGCCAATTGAGATGGGCTGAGGTTCAAGCCTTGGACTTCTCACAAATGACAGTAGCAAACCCGTTAGGTGTAAGCATAAGCCTAATGGGAAGAAATTGTCTCAAGTAAATTGCACTATACTCTAAATTGTATTCCATTTTGCTTATTTTGCTTTATACTCCGTTTTGCTAGCTTTGAATTAGTAAGAAGAAATTGTAGCCCCGAAGAAATTGTTTTGAGTTTATTCTTTGCTGATTGTACTAACGATTTTAATGTTAGAAGGATAGAAGTTTTATGGCTGTAATTGCCTTATTTACGATGCAGGCTTCTATCGCTATGGTTCCTAATTGTCTCCTTTTTGATACTTCAGTGACTTGCATGACTTGGAATGCTGTTAGACTCGTAACTCATGATGCAAGACACCTAATGACTCTTACCAGCATAGAACTATACAGAACATATGTTTTACATTTTGAGAGTTTGAGACAAAGTTCTGTCATATAAATCTCTTGGTTAGCGGAGTCTTGGTGGCCAAGTTATACAAATACATTTATTCATGTTAGGGAAATTACTTACATCTGCTGCTGCTTCAGGTATGCTGTTCTAGGCAGTCTCATACCCTTAACACCTGCCTTGTCTCTATCCATGCTGTTCCTGTTCTGTAGATTGCCTTTACTTTCTGATCATGTCAGTCGAGCAGTTAAACTTATGCTGGAAATTGTTTTCACTGATGTAATTATTTTAATAGCAAAAGACCATATTATATTGTTGCTCAAAATGGACATGAGTGAAATAGTACTTGGACCCAAATTCTCCTAATCAATAGTAAAGTAGTTGCACAGTACTAAAACGTTTAAGCCGAGGAAAAGGGAATTAAAGCAGAGTATAATATTAATTGCATTTAATTAGATTTGTCACATTAGTCTGGTATGACACCCAATTAAGTATTTCACATTATTTCAGTAGCAAACTCTGTATATAAAATTTCCAGTTGAAATACATGTATTTAATTGTTACCTTTCTGGGGTAAAATTCTACTCTGTGGCTGTCAACAGTTCAGAATATTTAATTTATTAGAAGAGATTCTTTAGTTTTGACTCCAAAATTTGCTATAACTTAAAAAGGGAAAGTCATTATTTGCTAATTATCTACTTTTGAAACCCAGCTCTCCAGCAATAAGAAACTAGAGAATAGCAACTTGTTAATGTAGGACCTGGACTGAATATTTTAGTTTGCATGCTCTAAAGCCGTGGTTTCCAAACTTTTCGACATCACGGCCCCTTTTTCATTTTTTGAGAAACCCTCACGCCCCCAGGGCCGGCTTTAGGCCAATTCAACCAATTCCCCTGAATCGGGCCCCGCGCCTAAAAGGGCCCCGCGCCCAAGCCCCGGTATGGCGTACCAGCATCAGCCGGTGTGCCATTCCAGGTGGCCCGGCTTCCCCAGGGGGCAATTTAAAGGGCCCATGCCCTTTAAATTGCCACCAGAGCCCCACTGCTGGAGCCTGGGGTAGGGTTGTGGGGCTCTGGGGGCTATTTAAAAATAGCTTCCCCAGGGCTCCCGCGGCTATTTAAAGGGCTGGGGCAGTAGAAGCAGGGGAGCCCCGGGCCCTTTAAATAGCCCCCAGAGCCCTGGGATAGCAGGGGGTTCGGGGGCTATTTAAAGGGCTGGGGCTCCAGCTGCCTCTGCTGCATCCCCTGCCTGCAGCCACCGCCTGCCACACTCCCTGCCCGCACCAGTTATGCACCCTTTGTCCTCCCCGCACCAGCCCCGCCCCCCTGCCCTGCCTGCAGCCAGCCCTGTACCCCCTGTCCTGCCTGCACCAGCCCCGCCCCCCGCCCGCACCAGCCCCGCCCCCCCACCCTGTCTGCAGCCAACCCCGCACCCCCTGCCCTGTCTGCAGCCAACCCCTGCCGCACCCCCCTGCCTGAAGCCAGCCAGTCCCGCACTCCTCTGTCTCCAGCCCTGCTAACCCCTGCCACATCCCCCTGCAGCCCTGCCTGAAGCCAGCCCGCTCCACACACCCCTGTCTCCAGCCAGCCCCGCACCCCTTGCTCTGCCTGCAGCCAGAACCTACCTCCAGCCAGCTCCATGTCCATTGGTGCCCTGCAGTTCCCAGGGCAGTAACCCTGCACACCTGCTTCAATGAGGGGGACAGGGAACAGCTGGGACCCACACATGTGCACACACACACCCAGGGAGTGGCGGGGACCCACACATGTGAAATGGAGCTCATTAATAACTGATCAACAGCATATATGACACAATGTACATAATATATAATTTTATTATTTAGATAGTTATGGAAAGTAAATAATACATGGAAGAAATGAAAGGGCTTTTTTTACAGGGTTTTTTTGTTTGTTTGTTTGTCATCCCTGCCGGGGCCCCGCCGAAAATGTTCGAATTGGGCCCCGCACTTCCTAAAGCCAGCCCTGCACGCCCCCCCCCTCCTTTATCATCCAACCACCCCCGATCCTTGTCCCCTAACCGCCCCCCCAAAGGACCCCACTCCCTATTCAATCCCCCCCGCTCCTTGTTCCCTGACCGCCCCCTCCCAGGACCCACCGCGCCCCCCCTGGACCCCACTCCCTATCCAACCCCCCCGCTCCCTGTCTCCTAACCACCACCCCCGGAACTCCTCCCCATTTAACCGCTCCCTGTCCCCTGACTGCCCCCCTCCTGCCCCTTATCCTCCCCCTGCTCCCCGCACCCTTACCAGGCCGCTCAGAGCGGCAGGACTGGCTTATTGGAAAGCCTGGGAGGTGGGCGGGTGCAAGCCGTACTGCCTGCGCAGCGGCGTGGCTGCGGGGGAGGGTGGACAGGAGGGGAGGAGCCGGAGGCTAGCCTCCCCTGCTGGGAGCTCAAGTGCTGGGCAGCCTTGCGCCCCCCTTGGAATTTCTTCATGCCCCCAGTTTGAGAACCAGTGCTCTAAAGCTATGGTTCAGTACAGGTACATTGTAAGCACATGTTTGATAAGCATATGTGTAACATAAAGCATCACAGTCAATGGAACCACTGACATCGTTTTAGTTACTTAAGTATTTTCTGTAATAGTGCCTTAATACTGGTTCAGCAGCAGCAATTAGCTAAATCTGTTCCTAGAGTTGTGTAACAAATGAATAATTCTGCTGAAAGCAAAGAGATAATAAAAGAATACTAATTCATACTCTTGAGGGAGGGAGGGGGAAATCAAATCTGTTTGTCAAACAGGAACAAAAACCAAGTTTTTGTTTAAACTTTTAACAAGAAACACAAAGAATAACTTAAAAAGTTCACACTTACATCTAAACTATTGTTGCTGTTTCTGTTTATATTACAGTAATGGCAAATATTCAGAAATAATCATCCTACTGTAACTTGACATTTTTTGACATTTGCTACTTGTATTTTTATATATAATTCATATGATTCTTTAAGAATACTGTATATGTTTGATATCACTAATCAGTATGTTAATGGCATTTTGTATTCGGATGCATCAGTATAAAAAGCATGTATGATTTTGGAAGTAGATACAAATATTAAATACCTGTCTGTGTCCTTTCCAACTGCTAATTTTAATTTGTTACTTGGAAAATCCTCAATGTGCAAAATGGGAAGTGAAATAAACCAGTTATTTCATGCATTAGGAAAGAGCCGTGCTTCCCTTCATGAGTCTTGTGGTTATCCCTGTTATAATTTATTCTTAAACTCCCTGGTAATGATTCCTTAATTAGAATTGCATTCTAAAATGCTTTTAACATGAGGCATAATTTCCTGGGGTGGATTTCTCCAAAAGTAGGTGGGTAATCTGTGAAATTTTACACCTTGCTAGTTTTTATGCCCTTTGAGTTTTCTTTGTAGTTACTATAATTATTTTCACAAGGTTTAAATGAAAGCCTTTGAAATTGGGCTCTGGATGAAATTTTCCCTGGTCAGTTATGCTGTTCATTGTTGACTGATTATCTCTTATTAAACATTGTCTATCTACACAAAACTTGGTAGGTAGGTAGGTAGGTAAATGCTGAGAAGGAACTGTTGCAAGAAGGAGGCTGTTTTTTCCCCCTTCATTGTTGAATTTAGAGTCACTTTTAGCCATTATTCATGCCCATAACTGAAAGTTTATGCACTGTGCGTGCAATCCTAATTGGTTGATTGGAGCTGGGCCCACACAAGACCAGTTGATGGAGTCAGTGGAGAGGCGGCACACATTAAATGTCTATCAGGTGCTACGTTTCTCTTGTCAAGAGTCTATTCTACAAAAGAGAAGGGATTCATGTACATCATTAGCTGCACTTCTACTCCCCACAGGTCCCTACTCACATTGCCTAAATCCCCTGTCATGACCTGGCCTGGTCTCCTTCTCTGGACTGACTCCAGTCTGTTGTTAGTGGACACAGTCACCAGATCTCAGGTGCTTTTAAGCCCCCCTAGCTCTGGGCAGTGACTGATCACTGTTCCTAGCTCTGGATCTCTCAGGCACACTTCCATGTGCAGACACTGAATCTGACACCTTTCTTGGGTAGTGGATCTTGAAGTCTGGCCATTTCAGACCCTGGAATTAGTGCCATAACCCTGCCAAACTCCCAGTTGCTTAGACATGTTCTCTTCCCCCCTGCCCCAAGTCCACCTGGCTATGGAAGCTCTGGTTTCTAGTTAAATCCTTCAGGAACAGTCTGGCAGGAAAGCAAGAAACAAAGGCTTAGCAACAACCTACGCTTTACTCTTAACAAAGCACACTAGAGAGTTACAGATCTTTGGAAAAACAAAATACTGGATGCAGTCCCCCAAATATGATCTCACTCCTTCTGTGAGTCGTAGGTTTGGTCAGAGTCCTTAGGCTCGGCCTTCAAAGCTTGGCCTTTCTTGCATGTTGCGGTGGCTTGGTCTTGCTGGCCTTGCTTAGAGAAGCACTCCTCTTTTAAAGCAGCCTCTGTCCCGCTTTTGGTCACGTACTACTTCTGTGGAAGTTCTGGGTTCTAGCTGCCCCATCCCCCCGCTTCTATGTGAAATCATTGAAAAGCAACAGTCTTACTGATATTAAACCCATTGTTCTTCGAGTGCTTGCTCATGTCGATTCCATTCTAAGTGTGTGCACGCCCATGTGCACAGTCGTCAGAGATTTTTGCCTTAGTGGTATCCGTAGGGTCGGCTGTAGCGCCCTCTTGAGTGCCATGCCAGTGCGCCTGTATATTAGGCGCCGCGAGCCCTATGCCCTCTCAGTTCCTTCTTACCACCTGTAACGGTTGGTTAGAGCACCTCATCTTACATTGCAAGAGTGTTAGCAGTTCTTAAAAGGTATTATTACCTCTTTTGTGTATAGTTCTTAGGTACTTAGTTAGCCATTAGTTTAAGTGTTAGTTGTTAGTTTAGTAGCAGAGTTCTGGCCGGGACTTCACCCTGGAGTGGGGCATGCCCCATTTCCTGGGCTTCAAACCATGTTCGTCATGCAACAGGCAGATGCCTATTAGTGTCCCCCATGACAGCTGTTTGAAGTGCTTGGGGGAGTCCCAAATAAAGGACAAGTGCAGGATTTGTAAGAACTTTTGCCCTAGAACCCAGGAGGGGCGGAATATCCGTTTGAGGGCCCTCCTCATGGAGGCTGAGCTTCGTCCGGTGTCGGAGCCCTATCATTTGGACTCCACTCCTAGCACTTCGGCATCGGTGCGGAGTGCACTGCCGGCACCGGGCCCTGCCCAGCATCGTTCACCCCCGCCAATGCCCAAGAAGCGGCAGAAGACGGGCTCCCTGGCACCAACTAAGTAAGGGAAGGGGGCTTTGGGCAAAGGACCTATGTCAGGCCATGTGCCCACCCCAGAGCTCCAAGGGAGTACCGCTCCGGTCGGACCCTCACACCCAGCCAGGGATCTGCCTCCGATTCCCGGGAGCAGCAGGGGACCTCCTCCTAGGGCCTTCGTTGCCCGAAGCAGCCCAAGTGGCTAAAGATCTAGTGGGCCGTCCGACACCATAGATGCGCCAAGTGCTGGACTCGGCTAAGGCCCTACTGTCTAAGGGCAAGTCAGTCATGGGACCTCCCCAAAGGGCAGTGGAACACCCTCAATCCCTGAACCATAGGGGTAGGTCCCTATCTCCAATACCCAGGACCCTGGCTCTGCAACACCAGTCTCTGGCCAGAAGAACCTGGTACCATGCTCTCCTATAAGGCACGGAACACCGGAGTTGAGGCACCAGTCCCCGTACTTGCGGTACCGGTGAACCTCCTGCCAGAGATCACCATGGAGCAGGTCACTATCGCCTAGACTATCTCCCACCAGTGCAGGACTGCCCCTCATCGTGGCACTGGTCGTTGAGCAGGGCATCGATCCTTGCCTTCTGCCAACTGACCCTTGGCAGAGACCGGTGTGTAGACACAGGCTTCCACAGCTCTGCCCTGGTCACCGGAGGGGGAATGGTCTGGTTTGGAGCAGGAGTTCAACCCCTTGCCAAGAAAGGGTGAATCACCGCTGATTCACAAGACCGGTGCGGCATCCATGGAGGTGGCATGGCAGCAAGGACAGTGGCCTGCTCAATGGCCTTATTGGAATCCTTGGGGCATACTGATGCCGGTCCTGTACTCCCACCACTCCTCCCTGGCCACTTCGGACAAACCACCCACGGCACCGGGGTCAGAGCACAATGCGGAATCCGACGTGGGGGAATCACAGCAGGCTTCAATTCCTATGGAGCCATCCCCAGAAAGGGAAGGGGAACTTGCCTCTCCTCTTGCGGTGCAATTGTCTTCACCGCCAGACAAAGTGGTGACAGGCCCCTGCCAGTCCCCTGACGACTTCAAGGAGCACCAGGCCCTCCTTAAAAGGCTGGCTACCAATTTAAATCTGGAAATTGAGGAATTGGCGGAGCAATCAGATGACATTTTCAACCTCTTATCCTCCACCACCCTGGCCCAGATCGCACTGCCCATCCACCCAGGGATCCTTAAGATCGCAAAGTTGCTGTGGCAGACCCCCTCTTCTATTCCACCCACTTCTAAGAAGGCGGAAAAGAAGTATTACATCCCTGCAAAGGGATTTGAATACCTTTATACTCACCCTCCAGCTGGGTCATTGGTTGTGTCTACTGTTAATGAGAGGGCCAGGTAAGTGGCACGCTAAAGAAGACACAGAGAGACTGGACTTATTTGTCAGAAATATTTATTCAATGACCAGCCTGCTATTTTGGATTCTAATCACCAGACCCTGTTGGGCAGGTGCAATTTTAACCTGTGGGACTCCCTTGGTAAATTCAAGGCGGTCCTCACACAGGATCGAGCTCAGGAGTTTGCCGCTTTAGTGGAGGGAAGGTACAGCGCTGGCGAAAGGTGCCTTCCAGATGGCGTGGGACGTGATGAATTCAGCGGCCAGGGTTGTTGACTCTGCGGTGGTAATGAGGCGCAGGTCTTGGTTGCAGACCTCCGGGTTATCCCAGAAGATTCAGTCCACTCTGCAGGACCTCCCGTTTGAGGGAACTAGGTTCTTCTCAGAGCTCATGGACATATGGCTGCATGGTCTGAAAGACTCCCGTACCATCTTCTACTCTCTGGACCTTCATACTCCTTAGCAGGCCAGGAAGTCCTTCTGTCCTCCGCCTCCTCTACCTAGGTCCTGCAGAACTTCCTGGCTGAGCACATGTAGAAAAAAGGATAGAGACAAAGGGTTTAAACAATGACACCCCTCATCTTTCCATTCCTCTACTCAGTCCGGCCCTTCAAGAAACCAGGAAAGCCAGAAAGAGGCATTTTGAGGGTGAGCTCGAGGACGATGCCCCAGTCACATCCCAGGATCCACCTTCCTACTCTTTCCTCAACCACCTGCGTCTCTTCCGGTCGGCCTGTTTGCGACTGACCTCAGACCATTGGGTGCTCAGCATAATATCCTCTGGCTATACCCTGCACTGTATGTAAGGGAGCAGTTCGATTGCTCAGAGCTCCAGTATGAAACTTGAGAAAAGCTTGTTGAGAGTCTTTGGGTTAAGTTTAGAGGTGAGAGTAACACGGGTGATGTTGTGGTGGGCGTCTGCTATAGACCACCAGACCAGGGGGATGAGGTATACAAGGCTTTCTTCGGACAACTAACAGTTTCCAGATCACAGGCCCTGGTTCTCATGAGGGACTTCGATCACCCTGACATATGCTGGGAGCGCAATACAGCAGTGCACAGACAATCCAGGAAGTTTTTGGAGAGTATTGGGAACAACTTCCTGGTGCAAGTGCTAGAGGAACCAATTATGGATCATGCTCCTCTTGACCTGCTGTTCACAAACAGGGAAGAATTGGTAGGGGAAGTAGAAGTGGGTGGCAACCTGGGCAGCAGTGACCAAGAGATGGTCGAGTTCAGGATCTTGACAAAAGGAAGAAAGGAGAGCAGCAGAATACGGACCCTGGACTTCAGAAAAGCAGACTTTGACTCCTCAGGGAACTGATGGGCAGGATCCCCTGGGAGGCTAATATGAGGAGGAAAGGAGTCAAGGAGAGCTGACTGTTATTTTAAAGAAGCCTTATTGAGGGTGCAGGAACCAAGCCATCCCGATGTGGAGAAAGAATAGCAGATATGGCAGGCGACCAGCTTGGCTTAACAGAGAAATCTTAGGTGAGCTTAAACACAAAAAGGAAGCTTACAAGAAGTGGAAACTTGGACAGATGACTAGGGAGGAGTATAAAAATACTGCTTGAGCATGCAGGGGTATAATCAGGAAGGCCAAAGCACAATTGGAGTTACAGCTAGCAAGGGATGTGAAGGGTAACAAGAAGGTTTTCTACAGGTATGTTAGCAACAAGAAGGTGGTCAGGGAAAGTGTGAGCCCCTTACTGAATGGGGGAAGCAACCTAGTGACAGATGATGTGGAAAAAGCTGAAGTACTCAATGCTGTTTTTGCCTCGGTCTTCACAGACAAGGTCAGCTCCCAGATCGCTGCACTGGGCAGAACAGTATGGGGAGGAGGTGAGCAGCCCTCAGTGGTGAAAGAACAGGTTAAGGACTATTTAGAAAAGCTAGATGTGCACAAGTCCATGGGGCTGGATCTAATGCATCTGAGGGTCCTGATTGAGTTGGCTGATGTGATTGCAGAGCCATTGGCCATTATCTTTGAAAACTCGTGGCGATCAGGGGAGGTCCTGAACGTTTGGAAAAAGGCAAATATAGTGCCAATCTTTAAAAAAGGGAAGAAGAAGAATCCAGGGAAATACAGACCCATCAGCCTCACTTCAATCCCTGGAAAAATCATGGAGTAGGTCCACAAGGAATCCATTTTGAAGCACCTGGAGGAGAGGAAGGTGATCAGGAACAGTCAACATGGATTCACAAAGGGCAACTCATGCCTGACCAACCTGATTGCCTTCTATGATGAGTAACTGGCTCTGTGGATATGGGGAAAGCGGTGGATGTGATATATCTTGACTTTTGCAAAGCTTTTGATACAGTCTCCCACAATATTCTTGCCTGTAAGCTAAAAAAGTATGGATTAGATGAATGGACTATAAGGTGGATAGAAAGCTGGCTAGATCATCACGCTCAATGGGTAGTGATCAACGGCTTGATGTTTAGTTGGCAGCTAGTATCAAGCAGAGTGCCCCAGGGGTTTGTCTGGGGGCCAGTTTTAAGTTCAACATCTTTGTTAATGATCTGGATGATGCGATGGATTGTACTCTCAGAAAGTTCATGGATGACACTAAGCTGTGGGGAGAGGAAGATATGCTGGAGGGTAGGGATAGGGTCCAGAGTGACCTAGACAAATTGGAGGATTGGGCCAAAAGACATCTGATGAGGTTCAACAAGGACAAGTGTAGAGTCCTGCACTTAGGATGGAAGAATCCCATGCTCCGCTACAGGCTGGAGACCGACTGGCTAAGCAGCAGTTCTGCAGAAAAGGACCTGGGGATTACAGTGGACGAGAAGCCTGGATATGAGTCACAGTGTGCCCTTGTTGCCAAGAAGGCTAACGGCATATTGGGCTGCATTAGTAGGAGCATTGCCAGCAGATCGAGGGAAGTGATGATTCCCCTCTATTCGGCACTGGTGAGACCACATCTGGAGTATTGTGTCCCATTTTGGACCCCCCACTACAGGAAAGGATGTGGACAAATTGGAGAGAGTCCAGTGGACGGCAACTAAAATTATTAGGGGGCCAGGCTGGGGCACATGACTTATGAGGAGAGGGTGAGGGAATTGGGCTTATTTAGTCTGCAGAACAGAAGAGTAAAGGGGGATTTGATTGGAACCCCCCTTCAGGTAGTTGCTAAGAGAATGGAGCTAGGCTGTTCTCAGTGGTGGCAGATGACAGAACAAGGGGCAATGGTCTCAAGTTGCAGTGGGGGAGGCCTAGGTTGGATATTAGGAAAAACTATTTCACTAGGAGGGTGGTGAAGTACTGGAATGGGTTACCTAGGGAGGTGGTGGAATCTCCATCCTTAGAAGTTTTTAAGGCCCGGCTTGACAAAGCCCTGGCTGGGATGATTTAGTTGGGATTGGTCCTGCTTTGAGCAGGGTTTTGTACTAGATGACCTCCTGAGGTCTCTTCCACCCCTAATCTTCTATGATACAGTTCCTGGCTTGGCCTCGCCAGCACTGGTTCGGCACGCTGCTGGACCTCTTGGTGGCTGCTCCGTTACAGCTACTGCTCCAGTCAGACCTGCGGTCCCAGAATCACGGCAGTTTTCTGCACCCGAACCTGGCGGCGCTGCACCTGACTGTGTGGCAGCTGCATGGTTAAGTGCCGGGTCCAATAGGTCCTGTTGGGCAGCAGAAAGCCCTCCACCAGAGTGACCTACCTGGCCAAATGGAAGTGGTTCACATGTTTGACCTTCGAAAAAGGCATTTGGCCCGAGTGGGCCTCACTGTAGTTGATTCTGGAGTGCCTTTTTCATCCCAAGCTCCAAGGCCTGTCCCTTTCATCTATTAAAGTCCACTTGCTATTTCAGCCTTCCAGCCTCCGCTCCAGGGCAGACTGGTTTTTGCTCAGAACATAACAGTTGGGTTCCTCAAAGGCCTTGAACGTCTCTACCCACACGTCTGTTTGCAATTTGACATAGATGTATTCTCAATCTGTCACATCCCTCCCTCCAAGTAAGCATTAAAAAACCTAGGAAACCTAATATATAGAAAAAATTGTTGCAAAGCAGTTAAAGTTCCTGCACACACACAATTTGCCTTTCATGGATCTACAAAAGTAAGGAAATGTGAAGTTAGGCCACCTAACAGTACATACCTTCTACCCCTGTAAACTTACAATTACCATAACTACCGTTTAACATAGACCATGTACTACAACCTTAAGGAGGCAGAGTTAGATATACCCGACTTCCATCACCCCCTTTAAGCCACCCTTCTGCACATACCCCTTTATCAAACTGCACTCTCTCAAACATCCACAACTACTAGTGTTGTGTGGAGATGGGGGACTCTGGTAAAAGAATATGTAGGGTGAAGGGTGAAGCAGGGGTGGGGTGGGGAGAGAGAACTAAGTTTTCAGTGCATAGTCTGTGCTGTATGGTAGTTATGGGAACAGTGTGTGGTTTTGGGTAGAAGAGTAGAGGGCATGTATCATTAGGTGGCTTAACATTTCATTTCCCCGTTTGGCGGGGTATGCTTCACAACATTTTTTTTCTGTATTAATTATATGGTTACCTGACTCTTGAACTCAATAGGAGTTTGGTCTGCATAGGAATTGCAAGATCAAGCCCTATTTTGCTACACGTTTGCATAAAGTATGCATCATGTTGAGACTTATTTTAAATTGGTGTACTGTTTGTGACAACGGCTTGAAAAAAATGTATAGAATGTTTCTCATATGGTTTTGTAATTGTAAATTCTATTCATCTCCTCTAAAGGTCCTTTTAAAGAATCTCTTTAGTGTGTGTACGTACATACGTACGTACATACATACACACACATGACCTGATAATTTCTTGGGATATTCTTTGTCTTCATTTATTTATAAGGTAATACTTTATCTGTAGTGATATAGGCTGCCTTCAGTAGGGTTGTGGTGGTAATTTTTTTATGTTATGTGATCTAAAATAGAAGAGCTCTAGTTGCTCCAAGATATGTTCCAATGGTATAAAAATGATATACATTACAGGAGTTTGTAGTTTTTGTCACATTAGATTAGACAGAACCTCAGATGTGTCAAATGCAGTAAATGAGATGAGAGGCTTCACTTATTCCTAGATTTTGCTAAGAGAAGGAACACTTTCCTGGTGGGTTTTTTGTTGGTACAAGAATCTCTGATTAGCCTGCCTGGATTTGGACCTTCAACAATGAAGGAGAAACACCTTGAAAAATGAGTCACTAAAATCTTAATTCACTGAAGATTTTCTGACCACTTACTTGAAAAACAGAGAATTGGAGATGCTGCAAATTTGATCTTTTTTTTGCTCTCCACTTGAATTTTGGGTGTGGTGTTTCCTCCATGAGCTTCAGAGAAGATTGAATAGTCTCATGTAATTAGATGCAGATTTCCATTATTGGGCATTCTGAAATCAAAAGATATTTTGTCATTGTGACTGGTCAGAAAAGAACAATTAAAGTTGATAAAACAAAAACCAGCTAACCAGCCAAGTAGGTAAGGAATATATTTTTGATGCTTTGCTCAATAACAATCTCTATATAAAAAATCATGCCTACCTTTTTTATGGCATAGAGGCAAAAGCACAAAACCAAAACTAGTCAGCCACGAAACATTCCAAGACAGATACCCCAAAGCACTTCAGTAACTTACTTCCTAATACCAAGTTTTGAGGTCCCTTCAGTTTTGGACACAGCAGCACATAAAGGATTTTGAATACAATACATTCAAATATTCAGTTGATAATGGCAAATTACTTTGGAGATCATTGCAGCTAATCTATTTGTGGATAGAAAATTGGCAACCTTGCTGAGTGACACATTGTAAACAATTTTATTCCAACTTAAAAAAAAAAAAAATCCTGTGTCAAGTGTTCCTGAAATCACCCTTGCTTATCTGTCATAGCTAGCTAAATAATGGTTTACACTTAAACAGTGCATTGTATTTTCTAAGGTTTGTACATAATAAACATTTACTAATCCTGGTAAGGTCTAAGATATTCAGGGCATTTTAATAATCCTAAAGAGGATGAAATGACAGGTGATTTACAGAGTCTCTGAAATTAGTATAATATGGTTCACTCATTTGACCAGCTGCATTTTAAAAGCATGTGGTTATTTTTAAAGTTTAAGATAACTACACAAAAATATTTTTACATAAATTGATTTCAATTTAAAATTTTCTTTGGATATCAGCAATACCCTCTCACCCCTCATTTTATTTCTTTATTGTTTTAAAAAAAATTGCTAAAGATTTGTTAATTATCCTTGGAGTAGTGTAGTTGTTCCCCCCATACTCCTTCCCATGAGGGAAAAACAGCTAGAAAAGAGGGGCATTCCAGGCTCCCCCAGGTTCAAACAGGGTTCCCCAGGAGGCTATTCCTGTCAGCGATGGACACTCATGGTGCATCCACTGCCTAGGAGAGGCACACATGCTTCAGAAGTGTATGCATTGCCTCAAGCTCAAGGCATGCACCAAAAAAGGCAGGGAGCTCAAGTTAAAATTTATTATGATGGAGTTCACTTCGGCCAGCTTCCGACCCTGACTTGGAGACCCAGTCTGGGCAGTGATCCCCCTCGCCCCAGATGACAGCTTCAAAGAAACATTCCCTGCTAACTGTGCAGAGAAAGTTGCTGCATTCCTCGCAAAATGGCTGCCACGAAGCAGGCACCGAGTTTCCCTACCAGGAAACCAGTTAAAAAGAAAAGGTCCCCAGCATGCTCAATGACATTGGTACCGACCGGAGCACAGTTGAGTACCTTTGAGTCAGTGGGATCCTCCGGTACCGCTGATTTTGGTAAAGCCAAGGAGGGCGGGCTTGGAAAGGAGTGGTAGAAATAGGCCTAGCTTCTCCACGATGGTACCAACAGAGTTGCTCAGACATGTGGCACTGATTAGATCAACGCTGCAGCAGATTATGGCACCACCTATGGCACTCAACGGAACGCAGAGCCCCCTCGGCACTGTCAACCGCTTCAACTATAGCGGTACTGCCCCCAATATCTTCATTGTTACCGATGCCCATCCTGATACTGCAAGAATTTCATTTCCAGAAGGACTTGCTCGTATCCAAGACACCGGAATCTCAGCTTCTCAGTACTGATATTGCCCTGGTATGCATCACACCCATAGTGCACTCGGTACCAACTGAATAACCAAACAGGTTAGTGTCTCCCCTTCCTCCCCCCAGCGAGGAGGACAATGAGGGAGGAGGAGGAGGTTTACTTCACATTAACATACCACAACCCACCTCAACAGGCAGTTACCAGCTCAGATCCATTTGTGCAGGTGAGATACCAGCCTAGAGGTGATGCACATGGGTGATATGGACATTTCCACCACACTGGCCTTACTGGGCTGCATACAGACAGCAATTTTCCAGGCCTCCTAGCACCCACAGAGAGAGAATGAGATGCTCCCCATCAGCCTGGGTGGCTAGACCCCCCGAGTCTCAGGACAAAACATTTGAGGAGCAGGATGAAAGGACTGATAAGGAAGCCACCTGAGCAGCCATTTATTTCCTAATCCTCTCTGGACGAGGCTGTCATGTCTCCTCATAAGAACGGCCGTACTGGGTCAGACCAAAGGTCCATCTAGCCCAGTATCCTGTCTACCGACAGTGGCCAATGCCAGGTGCCCCAGAGGGAGTGAACCCAACAGGTAATGATCAAATGATCTCTCTCTTGTCATCCATCTCCACCCTCTGACAAACAGAGTCTAGGGACACCATTCCTTACCCATCCTGGCTAATAGCCATTAATGGACTTAACCTCCATGAATGTATCCAGTTCTCTTTTAAACCCTGTTAAAGTCCTAGCCTTCACAACCTCCTCAGGTCAGGAGTTCCACAAGTTGACTGTGCGCTGTGTGTAGAAGAACTTCCTTTTATTTGTTTTAAACCTGCTGCCTATTAATTTCATTTGGTGACCTCTAGTCTTGTATTATGGCAATAAGTAAATAACTTTTCCTTATCTACTTTCTCCACATCACTCATGATTTTATATACCTCTATCATATCTCCCCTTAGTCTCCTCTTTTCCAAGCTGAAAAGTCCTAGCCTCTTTAATCTTTCCTCATATGGGACCTGTTCCAAACCCCTAATCATTTTAGTTGCCCTTCTCTAGTGCTGGTATATCTTTTTTTGAGATAAGGAGACCACATCTGTGTGCGGTATTCAAGATGAGGGCGTACCATCGATTTATATAAGGGTAATAATATATTCTCCTTCTTATTCTCTATCTCCTTAGCCTCCCCTGACAACAGCTGATGATTTTAAACAATTTCAGGAATTATTCAAGAGAATTGCAGACACTACAAATACCACTCAAAGAAGTTAGAGAGTCTCAACATAAATTGCTGGATATTCTAGAAACATACATCAACCTCATCTAAAATTGCATTCCCATAAATAGACCCAGCTAAGGCCATCTGGCAGACCCCTGCCATAATACCACCCACCTGTAAAAGAGCGGACAAAATGTACTGTGTCCCCTCTAAGGGCATGGATTTCTTGTTCTTGCACCCTTCCCTGAATTGTTTAATGGTTGAAGCTGTGAATGAGCAGGGCAGACAATACCATACTAAAACTATCCCAAATGATAAAGAATGGAAGCATTTAGGCCTATTTGGATGCAAAGCCTACTCATCACTGACTCTACAATTGCCAATCATGAAGCCCTGATGTCCAAATATAATCATACCAACTATTCAAAGCTGAATGAATTTATTGATTACATTCCTGATGACAAAAAAGAACAATTCCAGGCAATTATCTCTGAGGTTCACCTTCTGGCTAGGACAACTTTACAAGCTTCCTTGGATGCAGCTGATGTAGCTGCATGATCCATTTCTACAGCTGTGGTCATGTGAAGGGTGTCATGGCTCCACCTCTCGGGGTTTCCAAAAGAGGTACAGGATATTCCCTTTAAAGAATCCAAATTGTTTGTGGACAAGATGGATGAATCCTTCCATTCCTTAAGAGACTCTAGGGCAATTCTTTAGTCTTTAAAGTATCTACATGCCTATGTACAAGAGAAGGCCAGGTAAATACCATTCTTCAGAGTGATTGAGGCCTACTCCATACGTTCCTCCTCAGGGACAATATGGCTCAAAGGAGAAGATGGACTAAAAAGCGTAGGCCACCTCCATCTCAATCATCAACATCCCAACCATCCACTTCAAAGCAACAATTTTGAGAATTTGATCGAGGCCATGAGATGTCTCCCTCAGACACATGTGCTGCAACCACCAGAAAGTGTCCATCAGTTTGGCAACCGTCTGACTCTATTCTACCCAATGTGGCAGAGTATCACCTCGGACAAGTGGATGTTAGAAATTAGCAAACAATGGGTACCCAATTCAGTTTATATCCCTCCCTCCTACCCGCCCTGCCTCCCCATCCCTCTTCAATTACCTTTCTCATGAGCACCTTTTATGGGAGGAAATAAAATACCTCCTACACTTTGGTGCTGTAGAACCAGTTCCGATCCAACACAGTGGGTGGGGCTTTTATTCCAACTATTACCTAATTCAGAAAAAGAACGATGGTTGGATACCCATCTTAAGCTTAAGAAAACTCAACACATTCATGAAAGTACAACAATTCAGGATAGTCACGTTAGCAATAATAATCCCAGCACTGGACCAGGGGGATTGGTTCTCAGTCCTCAACCTCCAAAATGCATATTTTCATATTATCATACATCCATCCCACAGGAGATTCCTCAAATTTTCTCTGGGGCAGGACCACTATTGGTACAAAGTACTTCCGTTTGGCCTTTCTGCAGCCCCCCGAATGTTCTCCAAGGTCCTTGTGGTGATGGCTGTGCACCTCTGAATACAAGGAATTATGATCTTCCCATACTTGGATAATTGCCTACTCAAAGCCCCCTCTTGAGATAGCACATTAGTAGCTATTAGATACTGGGGGAGCACATGACCGACCATGTGTCTCCTCTGCCCAGTGACCCACCTGCCCTGTGTCCAGCTCGGGGCCACCGGACTCTCCCTGCCCACCAGAGTTACCTGCGGGAGGGGCCACGCTCTTTTTCCCGATGCACCTCCGCCCGGTACGTTCAGCCCCTGTCCCCGTCAGCCAGGCCCGGGCGCGGAGTGGGATGGGGACGCTCTGGGTCACTGTTCTGGGTAGTGTGGCGGCTGCCAGAGAGAACCTGGCTCGAGAGGAGGCAGTGGCGGGTTCTCCCTCCCCCTGGGGCCTGGCTGTCGGGGACAGGCCAAGCGAGACATGACAGGGAGGACTCCAACTCGCTCGGCCATTGTCCCCAGCAGCCAGGCCTGGGCAGCGGGGTAGCCTGCTGCTGCTGCTTCACCATCTGGGCTCTCGCAGGCAGCTGCCATGCTGCCCAGAGTAGTGCCCGGAGTGGCCAGGATGAGAAGTGGCTGGTCCCGCCTTTTCAGCTCCCTGCTTGAGCCAGACTGCCAGGGATAGGGGCTGAGCCTCTCTCCCCCTCGACAGGCCAAGCAAAAATTGGGGGGGGGGACATTTGATCCCACATGCCCCCGTCCCACACATCGTCTATGACTGTGGCTCTTTTCTTACGACTAGGCTTACAAATAAACACTCAGAAATCAACTTTGACACCTGTACAACACCTAGAATTCATTGGGGCCTACCTCAATGCAGAGGAGGCCAAATACTCCTTACCAACACACAGATTTACCACCCTAGTCAATTTGATTTCCACAGTGCAAACCAGTCCACAGATATCAGCCAGAACATGCTTACAACTACTAGGACATATGGCAGCGACCATCTTTGTTGTAAGACATGCCAAATTATATTTGCGTTGCCTTTGGGGTGGCTCAGGACAATATACGTTCCACACAGATACAACTTGAACAAGTCTCTCTCAGTGTCAGTCGCAGTCAAAAGCTCACTAGACTGGTAGACAAAGCCCCACAATGTGTGTGCTGGAGTTCCTTTCTCACAACCACCACCATCACGAATACTGACAATGGATGCATCTCTGTTGGGTTGGGGACCACACTTGCAGGACTACAGAGTACAGGGCAAGTGGTCCCCTTTAGAGTCGATGTTACACATCAATCTACTGGAGCTATGAGCAGACCGGAATGCATGTTCACACTTTTCAATGCTAATCAGAAACAAGAACATAATGACAGATAACATCACTTGTGTGCTTTACATAAACTAAGAAGGAGGAGCAAGGTCACCATCCCTGTGTGCCGAAGCTCTGAAATGATGGAATTGGTGCATTCACCATAGGGTCAACATCTCAGTTACTTGCCTACCAGGATGTCAAAACACCACAGCAGATGCACTAAGCAGGAAATTCTCACAGAAACACGAATGTGAAATAGACACCACGGTCCTACACAAAATATTCAGATGTTGGGGATTCCCAAGCATAGATCTTTTTGCCATGATCAGGAACAGCAAGTGCCCACAGTTCTGCTCAAGAGCAGGACTGGGTCATTGATCGCTGGGGGAAGCCTTCCTTATCAAATGGGATGCACATCTGGTATACGCCTTTCTGCCGATCCCATTAATACACAAAGTAATACACAAAATAAAAGAAGAAAAAGCCAGCGCCATCTTGATAACCCCAACATGACCCAGACAAACATGGTTCCCTTACCTCTTACGGATGGTCGTATGCCCACCCGTCATTCTCCACCCAGTTCCACATCTCCTGTCTCAGATGCTGGCCAGGTGCACCATCCGAACCTTAAGATTCTCCATGTGAAAGCATGGCTCCTCAGTGGTTCCAGAATATCAAAATGACCTGTTCTGAAGATGTAAAGGAGATACTATTAAATAGCAGAAGATCAACTATGCGATATACTTACCTGCACAAATGGAAGAGATTCCAGACCTTGTGCGACAATAGACACGCCACAGCTGCAACCTCTCCCTTGCCACTGGTACTGGACTACATCCTAGATCTAAAAAAATCAGGACTATCCTCAAGTTCAGTTAGAGTACATCTCACGTCCCTTATGGCCTTCCACCACAAGATTGATGGACACTCAGTATTCACCCATCTTATAACAAAAACATTTCTCAGAGGTATTCGAAACCTCTACCCCGAAGTATAAGATCCCACTCCATCTTTGGACAGTAACCTAGTGCTACAATGCCTCACTGGTCCTCTGTTAGAGCCCAGGGCGGCTTGCTCACTCATACATCTATCTATGAAAACTCCCTTTCATGCTTGAAGAGTGGGAGACATAGGTGCTCTCATGGTGTACCCCCTTTCACAATTTTCTTCAAAGATAAAATCCTGTTAAGACCACATCCAAAGTTCCTACCTAAAATACCTTTGTCATTCCACATGAATCAGCCTATTCGTCTTTCATCATTCTTCCCTAGACCGAATGGGAATAAAAGGGAGGCCATGTTCCACCACTAGACATTAGAAGGGTGTTAGCCTTCTCTCTCAAAAGGACCAAACCCTTCAGAAAGTCACTAAGATTATTCCTTTCTATTGCAGAGAGATTGATGGGATCAGCCATACAAAACAATTACTTTTGAAATGTGGATTTCCGGTTGTATTAACCTTTGCTATCATCAGCATAATTTGCAACCCCCACCAGGGACTCGAACACACTCAACAAGATCGCTTTCCACCTGTATAGCTTTCCAGGGCAATGTACCAATCACAGACATTTGTAAAGCAGTGACTTGGGCTCTGCTCACACATTCATGGTGCACTACACCATTGTGGGGGGCTCATCATCCGATGATCTATTAGGATTGACTGTTTTAACATCACTAACAAATCCAACTCCGCAGCCCCATCCTTCCAATGAGAGGCACTGCTCTACAGTCACCGAAAGTGGAGCACCCATAGGGACACTACTTGAAGAAGAAGGGAAGATTACTCATCCTGTGCAGTAACTGAGGTTCTTTGAGATGTCTGTCTCTATGGGTGCTTCACTACCCACCCTCCTCCCAACTACTTCGGCGTTTCAGACATGGACTCTGTGGTAGAGAAGGAACTGAGGGTGGTTTGGCCACACAGTGCTATATAGCTGCTGAACATAGCATGAGACAGGGAGAGTGCATTTATGGGCCAAATGAGCACTGCTACCAAAAATCTCTGATGCTAGGCGCGGGGATGCAGACACATCTAAAGTGGAGCACTCATAAGGATACACATCTCAAAGAACCTCAGTTATAGCACAGGATGAGTAACCTTATCTTTCCTTCAATGCCTATGTGCCCTTTAAAGCACTAGGGTAAGAGAGCTACATGATAAGGTGGTGGGGAGAGAGAGCAAAGAAAACAGGCATGGAAGATGTAGTTTTCTAAAGGAGCCACTGCTCCTGCATCTGAATCCCCTTTGCTTCTAGGTTATAATAAAATTATGCTCTACCATGTATTTCCCTGGTGCATCTAACTCTAGATCATAATGGTATCTGTATGTGATGGAGCTCACTGATACCTTGTTGGTGATGGCGGTGAAACACCCCAGACTTGTTGTCTTAGGATATTTTAATATGCATATTGACAAGTCCACAGATGCAAAAGCCCAAAAATGTGTCATCTCACTTGCCTTCTTAAAACTTTTACAGGTCATCTCTAGTCCAACCTACAAAGCCAATCACACCATGTGCCTAGTTTTCAGCCTAGATATAAAAAAATTAAAAATGAAGAGGCAGATCTTTAAGGTTAGTAACCTTTTTTTCAGTTATTTGTGATGTAATATGTAACAATTTTCTTGACACAGAAGAGGGAGCAAAAGGAGGGGAGCTCTCTATGCCTTGGAGATAGTCACCCTTCAGGCTGAATGTTCTGGTTTTTGGGAGGATGGGGGAGACTGAATTCCTTTTTCTGTAACATTAACCTATGAATGAATGAATGTTAGAGACACTTTTATTTAGCTGTGTTTGTCTAGTTCTGTGTTCTTAGTGCTGTTTGTGGAGCTAGTGTCCCACATCTCACTATCTTACCAAAGTATGCGGAAAAGTTTCCACGTGTTTGGGCATGATTATGCCACTTCCTAATTTCAGATTCTGGGACTCCTTTCAGTTACTTGAGACTGCCCTCCGCTCCTGTGATCACTAATCCTGTGTGCGTGATCCATTCTCCAAAGTCATTCATATAGCTTGGAACTCTCTCTCATTGTTCTCTAGAACTACTTTGTCATTTTTTCCTTATATGCTTAATTTTTTCCCTCTTTTTCTGGAAGGAGAGTTCATCCGCCTCTCTTCTTCAAACACATCAGCTTATGATCATACAGTGAACTACATAAACCCAAGAGAATGATTGTGGGAGTTATGCAGTTCACTGTGCAGATATATGCAGGTGCTTATCTTATTTATGTGTGTGTATATATATTCATGAGCATCCATGAACTGTAGTTGTCCAATGTGCTATGACCAGAATATGATACTGAGTCTTTCAGTATTTAGCTCATGTACAGTGCTCACGTATAGGGGCTGTGTGCAAGAAGGAAGGAAGGAGAGGGGCAGGTGAAAAACAATGAAAGGGAGGAAAGGGAAAACCAGTCTGAAGGACTGGGGAAAATATGAGGTGTGTAAATCAAAAATACCTAAACTGTATAAAAATAGACAGGGGGTAGGCAGGTGCAGAATGGGAACATGAAAAATTGACTTTTTTGGAGGAGGAAGGCAGAGGGTAGAGCTAGCCATAGATAATAAATAAAAGGACACTTTAATAGGAGATATAGTGTCCAGTTTAGTTAGATAACTTGACCTACAAGTAGTATATGGTAAAATATTTACAGGAAGTAATATTTACTGTACTTGTATCATTGTAGCACCTAGGAGCCCCAGTCATGGACCAGGACCCAGTTGCGTGCTAAGTGTTGTACAAACACAAAATGTAAGTACTGTTTCATTGCAAGGGCTCTCTCTGGCCCTACTTTCTCCCCTATGGTCATGTCTACATTTACCAGAGATTGATGCTGCTGCTGTGATCAATGCATGGGGGTCAATTTAGCGGGTCTGGTGAAGACCTGCTAAATTGATGGCAGAGCGCTGTCCGGCCGACTCCGTTACTCTACCATAACGAGAAGAGTGAGATAAGTCGACGAGAGAGTGTCTCCCATCGATGCAATGCAGTGTAGACACCACTGTAAGTCGACCTAAGTTACATCGACTCCAGTTACATTATTCATGTAGCTGGAGTAGTGTAACTTAGGTTGACTTACCGCGGTACTGTAGACAAGACCTATTCTGGCATGTTGTATCTTACTTTTGAAAACTGACAAATCTGAAAGTACTACATTTACTTAAGCCACGGGGTGGTGCTGTTGATCTATATTTAAAGCTCTCTAGTTATTTGCTATGCAGAGAGGAATTTAATTGTATTGGTCAAATCTGTTGAGTTAGACAAGGTGTGATTTGCAAATCACTGATTTAATCACAATTGCTGGCAATGTGGGGGAAATTTGCCAGTGTGGTTTCCACTGCCTTAGGGGCTAAATAGCTGAAACTTCTCAAGGAGGCTCCACAAAGACACACACAGGAAAGCACAGTAAAATATTGTCGATTTGCTGCAGTTGTCTGGCAGCAGCCTACTGATTTCAGCAATATTCTATTCTGATTGTTTTAATAGCTGCAGTATAGATTTCTGCCTGCTATTATATGCTGACTTAGTATCACTGTATGTTTAATGGGCCTTGTTTTCATTTTAAATGGCTGCAAACATCAGTTGAAACCTTAGGGACAGGGCCCGACTCCAAAATTTGTAATTTTAAAACAAGCTGTATAATAATGACCAGATCTCCGTGGACATTGCTTAAGGCAGGGATTGGCAACCTTTGACACGCGGCCTGTCAAGGTAAGCTCCCTGGCGGGCTGGTTTGCTTACCTGCCACGTCCGCAGGTTTGGCCGATCGCCAATGGGGGCTGCGTGAAGCAGCGCGGGCCAAGGGATGTGCTGGCCGCTGCTTCCCGCCGCCCCCATTGCCCTGGGATGGGGGACCGCAGCCAGTGGGAGCCGCGATCAGCCGAACCTGTGGATGCAGCAGGTAAACAAACTGGCCCGGCCCATCAGGGGACTTACCTGGCGGGACGCGTGCCAAAGGTTGCCAATCCCTGGCTTAAGGATTAACACACTTCCACTGTGTATTTTGTGAGCTGGGCGGGGAAGAACACCGTAGCATCTTTTTGCCATTTGAATTCATCTGGCATTAAAAAGGGAACCTTCTTTCACCCACACTGAAATATTCACAGTCTGGATTTGTCACTTGCTTTAAATGCGCTCACTTGTTTTTTGCCGTTTATCTAAACTGTACAGTTTCCCTGTGCATTCTCTGTCCATTCACTTTACAAGCACTAATGAATTTAAAGCTTATGATACTGATTTCCTTTCTTTGTGCCAGGCGATGAACTGAGGAAATCTCTCACTGGATGTTTTCTCGTGAGCCGTTGGACTTTTCCGGAATGAGGGCCTGATCCTGCAAACAAAGTAAATGGCAAATCTCTCAGCGGCTTCAATGGGAGCAGGATTTGGCCCTGTGCAACCTCTAGCAAGGCAATTTTGAGCTGCAGATGTAATGAAGGGTCTCCATTGATAGATTTCTAGTTGAAAGTGGGGTTATGTACTAGTAACTGATTCTGGGGAAATATCATTTCATCTTTATTCTCTGTGCCATTCATAGCTGATTCTAGAGGCAGAACAATTTCAGATATTGGTTCAGCTTAGGGGCTGCAGGGAAAATCATGCTGTTCTTTCCAGCCTCACTCTTCATCACCAAGAGTAAAGATTGAAGAAGCAGAACTTAGCTGATATTTTGTTGATGTAAGACAGACTCCAGCTTGTTCTTGCAGTGCAGTGGGCTTTGTGATGCTGACAGTGGTAAAAATCCTCCTTTCCTTTCAGTAACCTAAGCAGCTTGGACACACAAGCAGCCCCTTGCAGTAACGGTGCCGTTTCAGTCACTTTTCTGTGGCCCTGTGTGGTTGAGGTTCCTCAAAATTCTGACTAAATCCTCTGGTGCACTTATGAAACCTAGGCCCTGTTCTTATATTGTACATGCCATGACAAGTCTCTAGGATTGCTTGCACTTGACCTAATTGTAGGGGATCTCTAGTTGATAAAGGAGCATTAACCTTGAGGAACCTCCAAGTGCAGCAGCATCCTGCTGATACTTCTGGAATGAGGGAGAGAGGCATTAGTCCTCTCTCTCTCCTCCTTCCATTGCCTGTTTCTCTCTGCGTGATACATATTGCCTTCCCTGCACTGGGTTTTAGCATGAGTAGTTTAGGAAGTGGCAGTGAGGGAAGTTCGATCACATTAGGAGAACAAGGTCAGGGGAGGAGACAGGATTAGTGAGCACTCCCCAGGGCCTAGAAACCCTAATCACGCCTCACTTGCTCAGCTAGTCATCTTGAACTAGGATAAGATGTCATCTTTGTCAGGTCTAGGGCTCCTGGGGTTTTCTTCCAGTTTCCACAGACTGTCAGGCCATTAGATCATACATCCCTTCCCCAATGACTGCAATAATTTTGCAGTGCTACCTCCTTTGGATCTTGCAGCTCTCCCAACTACACCCCCCTTGGTAGTTTACTGCCTCTCCTGGCATAAGGGAAAGGCAGGTCAGAGGCCATCATCTTCTGGCCTGCACTGATGCCAAGATTGCAGTAGTCTTGATGATCAAAGCCACCCGACTGTATACCTGAAAGGAAGAAGGGTGGCCAGACATATCTTCCTAAGGACATGAGGAAGTAACATGGGCAATAGATAGGGTTAAATGGGGCCTAGGAAAGGTTAAAAAAATGTGTTAAGGAGGGGAGGCTGCTAGAGAATAACTGGAATGCAGAAGAGTAAAAAGGAGTAGGTGGGATGGCAGTGTCAGAGTTAATAAATATGGTCTTGTACTGTCAGCTCTAATACAGCACTTAAGGCACCAGCTAAAGCCCAGATGTCGTCATGCTGCTCAGTTAAACCAGACAGGTCAGTTTTGTTGTAAGCAAATTTTAAAGTGCCTTCAGTCAATAATTTAGCAGGCTAATGAGTTTCCGGGCTAGCAAGGTGGCTAGCATGGGTGCTTCTTGGCATGGTGATGCTTCATATGTGTGGTCATAAAGCTGGTGTAGGAGGATGCTTGGTAATAAATCCTATCTCATCACTTCCCTTCCTGCATTTGCACGGGGTACATGGCCTGGGCTTCCCAGCATCTTCATGATTCAGGCAGCTGCCCTGGCCCTTTAAGTGATTTGCAGCCTGTATAAAAGTTGGCATAAATATTGAAGAGCAGCGCTGGCACAGCTAGCCCAGGCTTACAAGTGCAAAAAAAAAAAAAAAAAAAAAAAAAAAAAAAAAAGGTGGCTTAAAACTCAGCAATGGCTCAGGTCTACGCTAGGGGCTAAAATAGAATATGGGCTGTGCAGATGTATGTATACAAAAACCCCTCCCCCACCCTATTCAAGTATTTGTTTGACTACACTTTAGCGCAGGGGTCTCAAACATGCAGCAGCCCGCAAGCCCCTCACAGCCCCCCTGCCCTCCCCCAGTGTTTACCTAGAGCGGCTCTGGCTGGATGTGCACCAGGGGCAGGGCAGGCTCCCTGCCTGCCCTGCGCTGGGAAGAGGCTGGAATGTAGGGAAGGGGGGGCAGAGGGGCTGTGTGGTGCTGTTGCTTCAGGCAGCGCCGCCAGCACCTCCAATTGGCCGGGAAGGGGGAACTGCAGCCAATGGGAGCTGCTGGGGTCGGTGCCTGAAGCAACAGCAACACACAGCCCCCCTCTCTTCCCCACGTTCCAGCCTCTTCCTGGAGCGGTGCGGGGCAGGGCAGGCACGCCCTGCCCCCCAAACCTCTCCTACACCCTGGCCCCCTGCCCTGAACCCCATCTCACCCCACACCCCTCCTGCATCCCAACCCACCACCCTGAGCCCCCTGCTGCACCCCCTGAGGGCAGAGTTGGGGTTGGGATTTCGGGGAAGGTATAGTTGGAGTTGGGTGGGAGTGCCTGCTTTAGAATAGTCTCACTTCCTACTTGGGTCAAAACTAGAGGGAATTGAGGAAACATGCTAGGACATGTCAGTGGCTCTTGTCCACAGCATGCAAATACAGAGCTGGTGACAGGCTGTCTTGTAAATGGTTCAGTCTAGTTATCAAAAGGTAGTGGAACACAGTGTATGAAAGAATGGTTGGTGAACTCAAAGATCTAGCTGTCAGCCTGGACTCTACAATCCAGGAATTCCAAGGTTTTCTTGTATTCCGCTCCTGCATTTCTAAAGTTCCTTTTTCAGAAATTCATACCTTTAAGCTTTGTCCAGAGGCAGCAAGAACAGCTGATACTAATGCCCTTCTCGTCTGCTTTTCTGCTCTTGCAGGGAAGCATTGAGTAGCAGAGGTAGTCTCCCTTCTCTATGTTGTACAAGCAGTTGTAGGAGAGATTACTCTGCAGAGAGCACACCATGCGTGAATACAAAATCAAGTGTATCTTTTGCTGCCTTCTGCAGCTCTTACCCCCAGGAAGCACTAAGAACATACTTGATTCACTGCTGGCAAAGGGCACTATCGAAGTGTAGGAGTGAACTTGATCTTCAAACGCAACACAGCTTTGGAGGAGCCAATATGCCTAGTATTGCTGTCTAGTGACTGACAGGAAGAGCAGCATTACCAGACTAGAGGTGTAGCCGTTGCCGCCAAGCCTGTTGCTAGCAAACTTTATCACAGCTGGCTTTGAAAAGAAAGTTTACACTCAATAGGTGTTTTTGCACAGTGTTCTTCTAGAGAGCAAACCTCCATATAGGTGACCTGCACTAATATAGTTCCACTGCTCTGAAAACAACAGCCTGCAATGGAAGGTGTTTCATGTGCAGTGGGGTTCCCGCTCATAAAGCCCATGTGCACAGAATGAAAATTGCCTTGAAGCCATTATGGCCAAACAGACCTATACATATGCAAATCTGCAGAGCCTGGAGCATAGAAATACAATAGACAGTTTTTGAAAAAAGCATTATTTATTTTAAAGTACAACCCAAAGTTGTGTCTGTAAGAAATGCACGGGGTATCTTGTTTCTTTCACAAGTCTTGGCTATGTGCATTTCAGTTCAACTTAAAAATGCATTCAGGTTTACAAATGTACAAAGAGCACAGAAAGTGTACACAGTCTTAACAGAATGAATTCTCTTACATTCAGCCATTTTTGCTCTTAATGTTTTTACATTCTTAGAACCTGTTAACAAAGACAGCCTTATTTTAAAAAAATACTCTGCATTTTTAGCACAAGGTGCTTTTTTAAAAAATTAGATCTTGGAGCATAATACTGGAAAAAAAATTAAAAACCAAAAACTGGTACTTTGATAAAATTGCTGCATGCTGGGACCATTTTCTAATTCAAATTGTCTCCCAAATAAAGAATGGCAGATGATAAAATAGGAAACCAATGAAAATTGTTCCGATTTACAAATCTTAGCTGAAGTTTGGTTTGTCACCACACTGACTTTTTCGAGCTTAACTGCAATCTCACACTATCGTAATTGCAAGGTAGACTTTAAAAGGAGAAAGTGATGAAAGCAGGACTGGCTCATAACTTTGTTGCAAAAAGGGAAGAAAAAAGCAATGGTAATAGCCTGAAAATGATGTTTCAAAAATGGCATATTCAGAATTGGATCATGATCAGGATAAAAGTCCCTTTGTATAGCCTAATTTCAGTTTTCATGAGTATAGTGAGTGTTAGACCAAGGATCTGAGCTTCTTCTTCCGATTGTAGGGCTCCAAATTCGCCAGGGATTATAGGTCTGTCCCATGTCTTCAGCCGGGTTAGTAACACTGGCAACAGTAGATGGAGGAGGAGCGGGGGAGTTTTCACTACCCATGAGATCAATACCAGATAACGTATTTGCCGGAGTGGTGAAGGGAAGGGTGCTGTTGAGGTTACTTGACCAAATAGAACTGCTGAATGGAGTGGTGGTAGACCACAGGCTACTGGGATTGCCAAGGATCGACTGCAGTACAAAAAAATTGTTGGTTAGTTATAAACCTGTTAATACAGCATTAGTCTTAGTCATTGCTCTTTGTCTGGCAGCTTTCAAACTAATGTTTCCTTTAGCTCAGACACGTTTAGTTAGTCCAGCACTGGACTTCAACATTACCTGAGCTTTCTACAGCCTGATACGTTTCCATATGTTAAACAATTACATACCCATGAATTCTGCATTTGAGGGCAAAAATTAAAACTCATTTTGGAAAATTAAGTAGTAACAACCTGGATTTTGAATCTCAAGATTTTCACCTTGAATACTGAAACTTCATTTCTGCAAATTTTTTCCCCCAGGAATGGAGGAGTCATCCCTGCTCCTATGTGAAACTAACTATGCACCAGCAAAAGGGAACTACCGAGAAGTGATTTAGGTAGTAGTTGCAGAGGATGCTGAAGTGTTATCAAAGTGACATTCTTATAATCTCTCCTATGTCACTAAAATGATAAGTTAAACCAAACAGTTAAGGTTTAGCAACAAAAGGTGCATCACACCACCTAAACTCTTATATGAGGTAAACACTGCATTGAAATGGGGAGGAAACTGTACACAAACTAATTTCCCTGTACACTATAAGAACTAACCGTAGCAAGAGAAAAAACATGACAATTCAACAAAAACCCTTCCCCATTGCTGTCCTGAATGTTGGTCTTCATACTAAATGAGTAAAATACGGAGTGTGAGGATGAGAGTGTGGAGCTACCACTATCTGTCTGAATGTAGGATCTATTCTTCTTTCTAGCTAGCTAGCTATATGACCTGCGTGGTTAAAGTCAATGGTCGGCAAAGACTCTATCCTTCAGTTTCTGATTTCTTTCTCTGTGTTTATGGCCTTTGTTTTTAAGCTGCAGCGTTAGGAAAATCTTCAAGAGTGGGTATGCAAACATCACATGTCTTGGACTGCAGTGATTTAGAGGTTGGGATTTTGGGGCTACTAAGCAGAATCAAGATCTGTCAAATGTCACCTTGGCTGTTCTTAACTGTGCATGAAAACAGAAGGAGTAGCTTTACAGGTGATAGAGCTAATGCTCCTGGCTTTCGGTGCAGGATAGATAGCAGCACTACGGGTGTGTATGTGCAATGCTGGAAGTGCTTGAGTACCAAACAAGTGATTTTATAAAAATTCCAGGTGCTTCCACCATTGCTGTAAGACCAGCCCTAAGACAAGTATTTTGTGTAAAGCAATATACAGTGATCTATCTGCAGGTGAACTGATCTTTTTCATTGGTTTTTACAGCACCCATATGATTTTAATAGTTTTTTTTTATTCAACAGCTATTTTATTTTGACTATGTTCTTCCTTGTCAACTCTTCACTTGAAGATTGGATGAACTTTCAGCAGCACTCAATTAAAAAAGATTATATAGCCTGTGTACTTACTGCAGTTGTGTGAGTTGGGGAACCTGAATTTGTTGGCCAGGAGGGTACAGGAGCGGTAGCCGAAGAGTCCCAGATGGATGAAGGGATGTTACTAACTTCACTCCAGTTTCGCTGCATATCCTGGCCATAAGCAGATCGAGGGAGCCCAAGTTTGCTGAAAACCTCTAAAAAGGAAAACAAACGAACAAAGAACACTTCACATTTCCCCTGATATTTTAAACACAATATTATAGTGTAAGAGTTTCCACAGTGTAGTGGATACCAATACAGGAGGAAACAGATAGAAAAATAGAGAAAGCTCATGTATAAATCCTATCTGTTGTACCAGATAGGGGGATATCTGAAAAACTCATCCAGCGCAATCCTGGAAGCTTGCTGTCCACAGCTGACATCTTACTGGAACCAAGATCATACTTAGAGAAAAAGTTACACACACACACACACACACACACACACACACACCTCTTCAGTGCTTTTCGCAGTACTGGATATTAGTTCATTAGTGCCAGGAATCTGGATTCCTTGCCAACATCATTGTGGGGTGGTGGTCAAGTTTATGTCGGGAATTCTTAATGAATAATAAAGAATAAATCCCAGAGATGGAACAGGTTAAGGTGATGAAACAAGGTCTCAGGGATCACATTTGCAGCATTACCTTCTCAGTTACAGCTGAAATAGAACAGGTTTTTTCACTGCTTTAAAAGAATGTCAGAACTGCCATACTGGATAAGATCCACAGTCCATCTTGTCCGGTATCATTTTTGAAAGTGGCCAACACTACGTGATTGAGTGGAAGGTGCAAAAACCCCACAGTAGGCAGGTATGATCTCATCTGGTCTCATCCTGATCCCCAATAGCTAGAGACTGATTTAAAACCTGAAGCATGAGGGCTGTCTCTGTCTCAAAACACTGTTTCCATTAACTGCTATAACTCTGCATAGTCTTGTTGTCCAAATAAGCTTCCAATCCCATTTTGCCTCAATGACATTTTGTGGCATCAATAATTTAGTAGGATTCAAAGTCCCACAATCTAATTATTAATTGAACGTAAAGTGTTTCTTTTTATCAGTTTTGAAATTTCTACCATTTGGTTTCATTGAAAGTCCTCTTGTTCTTTTGTTCTGAGACAAGGAGAACAGAAGCTCATTATCTCTCTTCCGTAGAGCAGGTGTTATTTTATACAGTTTTTACATCCAGCAGCTTTGGCAATCTGAATACTGACACATGTAGTTTAGAAAAAACTTCCCATAGCTAGTTACCTTGCTGTTGATCTCCCAATAGCCTATTAACTAGTATTTTTGGAAGCAGCGTTTCCTGTCACTCAAAAGAAGCACCATACTTAGGGTTACCATTCGTCCGGATTTACCCGGACATGTCCTCCTTTTTGTGCTAAAAATAGCGTCCGGGGGGGAATTTGTAAATCACTCAAAATGTCCGGGATTTCCCCCCAGGCAGAGCAGAGCGAGCGGCTGGGAGGGCTGCAGGAAAGTCACGGGCTGGACTCCGGAGCAGCTGTAGAGCTCCTCCTCCCACCCCCTCCCTCCCTGCATTCTGAGCCAGCAGCTCCTCCTCCCCGGCAGCCCCGCGCCCCGCTCCGGCAGCACTGTGCAGGGCCAGGGACCGGGTTGTGTGTTGTGCTGGGGAGCGCAGCCACGTGTCCGGCTCCACACAGAGCCCAACACCATGTTCTGAGCAGCAGGGTAAGGGGGCCAGGGGGCAGGAGAAGGGGCAGGGAGGTTCTGGAGGGGGCAGTCAAGAGACGGGGGGGGGGGCAGGAGTTCGGGGGGGG